>NW_023664406.1:0-13859 GCF_015228065.2 Penaeus monodon
CTATATTACATGCACTACATATATGTGTGTGTATACATATATATATATATATATATATTATATATATATATATATATACATATATATATATATATATATATATATATATATATATATATATATACACTATATATGTTATATATATATATATATATATATAATATACATATATATATATATATATATATATATATATATATATATATATATATATATATATATATATATATATATGTAAACACATACATATATAAATACTTATACATATTATCAAGAATACATAGTAAGACCAGATGGTACTTTTCACACCTCTGTGAGAAGCAGCTGCCTTTCCTCAAGGGCGAACGCAGGTGCCTACTCTGGTTTCTCTTTTGGCACCCCTTCGATATAAGTAAGCATCCACCCTCAAAGGGAGCATTCCCCATAAAAGGACACATCTCGTTAGATGGAGAGGAGAGACACGGTAGACAGACCAAGCCACACAGGGTCCGGCTCCACCACCTTGTCCTTGACCCCAGGGACACGAGGGCCTCATGTATACCCTCAGCAATAAATTCATATAGCCAAAACCCCTTCCATTCACCTGCACCAAGGCCACTCTCTCTCGTTGATATTTGGTGGCAAGGGGTGCTCAAGAAACTCCCTCGTTGAGATATATGCATATATATATATATATATATATATATATATATATATATATATATGTATATATACACATGTATATACTTATATCATCATCATCATCAAGGGGCTAACGCCGACGGGGGCACATGGCTGCAACCACCCTTCCCTTCCAACCACGAGGGCCCCTCGTGGCGAGTCTCCGGGCAGGCCCTTGGCCCATCTCTAATTCCTCGCGACAGGTCTTGTCGAGCTGCCCAAGCCATGACCTCCTGGTGACGTCCCACAGGCCTCCTCCATCCAGGTTTGTCTCGCAAGAACAACCTGATGGTGCAGGTCCCATCCACAGGAAACGAGTTAAAAGGTACCCATATAGCGATGAGTTGGCGAGCCTGGGATTATGCAAGTAACAGGTCCCATGCCATCTCACGTGTACGGTTGTTTGGACACGTATCCTAGCCAACTGGTACCTCATGATTCTGCAAGGGACTTGTTACAAAAGGCCAATCAAGATGAGACCCAAGACACTGATTAGTATCCGTGTGTTGCTTTCCATAGAGCAAACTGGCAGTAATCAAGGCTTTGAAGACACGTAGCTTGGTCTTCTCATAGCTACTGACATTCCAATGCTTTTGTTTGATCGAGTTTCATGGCTCCTGTTGCCAGACCAATCCACTATTTCTTATCCTTTCCTGGTCTGACAACCCAGAGATATGGACGACTCTAACCAAGGTGATGTAAACTCCTGTAAACTTCATGTCCCTCGCCACAAGTATGGATTGACCTGAATGGGTTCCCCTAACCGAGGCCCCAAAGTCCTAATCTTGGGTCTTGGTCAAGGAGGACCCTCTAGGCCTAGGGGCTTCGCATCATTGCTAAATGCATAAGAGCCTCCACCAGTGACTCCGACTTAGATGGATAGCAACATCAGCAAAGTCAGAGGTCTGAGACCTTATATTGCCCAGTGTTGCACCACACTGACTTTGGCTAGTAGCTCTTGCCCATTATCCAGTCCATACATGGAGTTTGAAAAGTGTGGTGCAGGACACAGCCTTGCCTCACCCCTGAATTAACAGGGAAGAAGTTTTGACAGACCCCCAACACACTTTGGGGAGCACTTTCAGTACCGGTATAAAGCACTACTATTAGCCAATAATCGACGTGGAATTTTCCCGAGTCTCAGGATCTCCCATAGTGTTCACGGTTTAACGAGTCAACGCCTTCTTGAGGAGGTCGATGTGGTTGCAAGCAACCCACAACCAAACTCACAATGGCATTCCACAATTACCTCGAACACTAGTATTTTGGGTCTATTGTGGACTTGCCAGGAGTGAATCCAGACTGCTCCGGTCCTCTGATGCATCAGTAGGGGTCGTGGATCCGTTCAGAAGACTATGGGGGAAAATTTTTGCCTTTATGCTGAGCAGTATTTCCCGATAGTTTGCTACAATCCCACGATCCCCCTTTCCCCTTCCAGAGAGGGATGACCACGCACCTCAGTAAGGTCAGGGGAAATGGTACCAGACTGCCAGATGGCAGTCAAGACTGTACAGCCTCGAGCCATAGGTTCACGCCTCAGCCTTGAGCCGGGATTCACATATGCCAGCAGCTTCCACCCTCTTCAGCTTGGAAATCACCATCCCTAATTTGTTAGGGTAGGAGGTTCCCCTCCGCTGATGGGTGGATACGGCACGGTATTGTGACATCACTTGCATCCAAGCTAACATGGAGGGTCTACCTGGTGAACAACTGCTCAAATACTCAGAGCCCATGTTCACGAACTCAACATGATCTGAGATGATCCGTCCCATCCGCCTGATCGTGACTACGTCATCTACGAGTAGGGCTTAGAGTTTTCAAGCTTTCTCAGGACTTGGGTGGCAGGGCCGAAGGTCCATTTATTTTATCAAAAAATGGCCTTTCACCTCCTCAGTAAATCTGATATGAACTGTTTCTTGTCCCCTCTCAGCAGTGTCTGAGCCCCCCTGTAAGCAAAGAGTGATGGTAAGTACCTGAATCTCCATTCAGATGAGCCATGCAACATGCTTCGTGGCCTCCAATGTCTCTAGGACATGAAATTTCTGCCTGCCCTCGGGCGCATCCCAATCGCACTTGAAGAACTCCCACAGCTTCGAGCAACTGGGTCCGTCAGGTTGTCAAGTTCTGTGAATTGGTTCAGAGACTGCCATGGTGCCCCGGGCCACTCCTCCTCCATAAATTGCTAACAAGAATGTGTTGATCTCCTTGGGCCCACTGTCCTATAAGCCAAAGGCTGCTTCAGTCTCATGCATAATACGCTTACCAACCGGTGTCACCCCAATTACCGAGGCTGAGTCACTGGAGATGGCTTATGGCTACACCCTGGAGTCTGGTGATATCACTGCGCCCGACCAGTAGAGTGTGACCCACCCATGACTAATCGTGCCACTACCAGGTCCTTCTCACCTCCGAGAGGGCAGCCACCTCCATTCCCATTGTTCAATTCCCTTGATAGCATAGGTAACTGCTCATCCCTGCTGGCAAGGACTTGATGTTTCCAGCGCCTACCTGGAAAGCTCGTCCCTGAGTTTAAGCCTTGGGTGGTCACAGCCCGGGTCACGCCACCGTTGCCCGCAAAATAAAAAGGGGGTCAGCAGGCCTGTGGGGGCCCCCCGTCCGCCTGTGGGTTCCTGAGGGTTTTGCCCCCACAAGCTTCATGGCGGAATTGATACCTGCCGTGGCGCGGTGAGACAAGTACCTCTCGTTCCCATCCTGTGCCCTGATATTTGCCCTCCCAAAGGGACCCACACACGCCTTTCTTTTTGGGTGGGAGGGAAGCACCCCTCCCCCCAGCATATCCATTTATTAGAGGCTTGCCGGAGATTATCTGGGGGGGAGAATGAGTGGCAAAGCCCACCACCTCTCCCGAGCTGCTAATCATCCCAGGGTGGCCAAAGGGCAGGGTTGGTACAGCACAGCCACGGTGTGTCCACATACTAGTGGCCATACTTCATCCCTCGGTGCTCCTGCTGCTCCGAGATACCCCCACGGTTTAGCCTGGGACGCAAGGTGCCCATTATCCTGGGTGGCCACGAGGAGGCACTGCAGAAGGCTCGATGATGGGAGAGATTGTGACCTGTTAGGAGACTTATGGACAAAGCTGCTCCCTTTTTACCGCACTAGGCTAAGCCATTTGGTGGGACCTCAGCGAGAATGCATGCAGCACTTAACACTATCTAGCTACCACACTCGCTTCACATCACCTTGCGCATTTAAGCACCCACCCCATATATACTTATATACACACAGATATATACACAACATATAATACATATTATACAATATACATACACAACACACACACATATATATATAATATCTACATAATGAATACATATACATACACACATATACATATGTGGTTAAAACTACATATGCATATATGTATATATACATATTCATATATTTATAGACCATAATGCATATATGTATATATACATATAACACACACACACCCACACACACACACACACACAAACACACACACACACACAGAGATATACATACATATATATATATATATAAATATATATATATATTATAAATATATAAGATATATATATATATATTTATAAATTTATTATCTATATATTAAATATAGATATATTAATATATATATATATAATATATATATTATATATATATTAGATATATATATCTATATATATATATATATATAGTATATAATATATAATAGATATATTATATATGGATATATAGATCATAAATAGATAGATATAGATATAGACACACACAACACACACACACATTATATATATATATATATAATATATATATATATATTGGGTGCTTCACGTGCATGGTGATGTGAGCGATGTGTGTAGCCTAGATGTGTTTAAGTGCTTGCATGCCTTCTCGTTGTCTCGCTTGCAGCTTCCACCCCTGGCTAGCCAGTGCGAAAAGGAGCAGCTGTTGCATAAGTCCTCCCTGCCAGCAACAGCCTCTCCATCTCAAGACTCTGCAGTGCCTCCTCGTGGCCCCCCATGGTGTAATGGGCACCTTGCGGTCCAGGCAAATCTGTGGGGGATCTTGGAGCAGCAGGAGTTCCAGGCAATCTGTGGGGATCTCGAGCGGCAGGAGGCCCCCAGAGGTACGAAGCTATGGCTCCCGACGTGTGGACACGCTCTGCTCCGTACCAACTCCTGCCCCCTAGCCTCCCTGGGGCGAGAAACACCCTCTGGCAACGTCTCAGACATAAATGGAAATGCTGGGGGAGGGGTGTGTCCCTCTCACCCACAAGTAAGGCGGCTGTGGGGTCCCCCGCTGGGAGGGCAGAATGTCGGGGTGGCAGGATTGGAACGAGAGTTACCCGTCCCGCCTGTGCCAATGGCAGGTGCCACCCACCATGAAGCTTGTGGGGCAAAGCTCCTCAGGAACCCCACAGCGGATGGTGGTTCCCACAGCCTCCGACCCCCTTTATTTGGGACTGTGATCCGCGGGGCGGCCAGAGGTGGCGTGCACCCGGAGGACCAGCCCGAGGCTTAAGTCTCAGGCTTGCTTTCCGGGTAGCGCTTGGAACATCCGTCCTTGCGGCAGGATGAGCCTGTAGCGCACGATCAGTGTGGGTGGTTACACCTAATACTGTTGGGCCACCGCGATGGTCACCACCTCCAGGGTGTAGCCATAAACTCCTCCAGTCTCTTCAGCCCTCGTTAGTTAGGTGACACCAATTGATTGAGGTATTATGGCTTGAAACTGTAAGCATGCTTTTGGCTTCTTGTCTCTTATTGCTGTATACATGTATATATGTATATAATATTTATATTGTATATCTACATACCGTTGTATATAATTGATTGTGAAAGCGGCGTTCTACGCAAACATCGCATCTGGGCAGACGATTGCCCCCCCCACGAATATTCCACATTGTTTCTGGGAGACTTTTAATGCGGTATCCGGGGCTGTGACCGACTGGCTACAAGATGTCCTGTTCGGCCCCCATGGCTTCGGGAGCTGATCCCAGCAGCGAAAATATCCTCCTTTCCGACTTTGCTAGGTCCCAGAAAATTAGGATCTCTCTGGCTCCTGATACCAGCACTCCCCCCTGCAATTGTGTACTTGGTACGTGATACGGGTACCGTGGCCAAGGAGATAGACCACATTCCTTGTTAGCACACGATGGAGGATCCATCCAGAACTGCAGGGTTTACGGGCGTGCCGAGTTTCTGTGGCACTGACCACAGGCTGGTGTGGCTACCCTGCGGGTCCACATCAAAACTCCCCGTCCCTCCAGAGGCCACCGTAAGGTGTTTCAACCTGGACAGACAAGGGAGGAGGAGTGTGCCCCGTGGTTTTTTCCCAATGTCAGTCTCTGACCATTCACACAGAAACCCAACAACCTGACAGACTCAGTTGCTTGTGGGAGTTCTTCGTGCGTAACACTCGAAGCAGCTGAGGAGTCATTGGCGTACGCCCAAGGTCAAGCGAATTCCATCTCCCTGGAGACCATTAGAAGGCTAAATGTGAAGCGTGTTGCAAGGCTCGGCTGAATGGGAATCAATCTTGCGCGTTCCATGGTGCGTAGGGCTCGGACACTGCCGAAAGGACAAGGAACGGTCATCAGGACATCTTGCTGAGGAGATCGACAGGCACATTGCTTTTGAATAAATATCTTCGCCCTGCTACTAGCCCTGAGAAAACTGAAATCTAAGTAGCCCTCCCTCACAGATGACTGCAGTCCCGATCAGCGGATGGACAGATCATCTCAGATCAGGTTGGGGTTCGTGAAACGTTGGGGTGAGTATTTTTTTGAACAGTTTGGTACCAGGTAGACCCTACAACAGTTTAGCTTGATCAAGTGATTCCTCAGTGCCTGTGCCGGCCCCACCCATCAGCGAGGAACCTCCTACCCTAGACAGAGGTTTAGGCTGGCAATTATCCAAGCTGAAGAGTGGTAACGCTGCAGGCATATGTGATATCCCTGCTGACTGCTAAAGGCTGGGGGTGAACCTATGGCCCAGGGCATGCAACAGTCCTGATCCATTTGGCAGTCTGTACCATTCCCCCTGACCTGCTGGGGGGCATGGTCATCCCTCTTCTGGAAGGGGAAAGTGATCGTTGGGATTGTAGCAACTACCAGGCATTACACTGTTCAGGCATACCAGGCAAGGTTGCTCGCCGCACATTCTTTCTTCTGAAACGGATCCACAACCACACTACTGAGGCAATCAGAGACCAGAGGCGAGTCCTGGATTTACTCCTGGCAAGTTCCACGATAGACCATATAACTAGTGCTTCTAGTAATTGGGGAAAAGCCGTCGTGAATTTGGTCGTGGGCTGGCTTGCAGCCTACATCGACCTCAGAAGTGTTGGACCAGTGCAATCGGGAATCGCTATGGAGATCCTGAGGCTCAGGGGAAATTTCCGACACAGATTATTGGCCTGATGCAAGCCTCTATACTGGTACTGAAAGTGCTGTACAGTGTGGTGGGGGTATGGTCAACTTCTTCCCTGTTAATATTCAAGGGGTGAGGCCAAGGCTGCGTCCTTGCACCAACACTTTTCAACATGATGGGCAAGAAGCTACTAGCCAAGTCAGTGTGGAGCAAACACTAGGCAATATTAAGGTCCTCAGACCTTGACTTTGCCGACGATGTGCCATCCTACCTGAGTCCCTTGGAGTCACTTGTGGCGGCTCCTTGATGCATTTAGCAATGGGCGAAGCCCCAAGGCCTTGAGGTCCTCCTGGACCAAGACTAGATTCAGGACTTTTGGGGCCCTGTTAGGGGAACCCGTTCAGTTGATCATGCTGTGCGGCGGAGGACGTTGAGGTTACAGAAAGTTTTTACTACCTTTGTAGTGTAGTCATCCTCTGGGTTGTCAGACCAGAAGTCCAGTAGACGGATTGGTCTGGCAACGGAGGCCATGAAGCTCGTGGTCGATGAACAAGAAGCATTTGGAGAATGTCAGTACTTATGCAGAAGGGACCAAGCTGCGTGTCTTCAAGGCCTTGATCTGCCAGTTTTGCTCTATGAAGCGACCTGGACATATCCGTGTCTAGAGTCTTCGCCTTGATGCCTTTTGTAACAGTCCCTTCGTCCGGATCATGGGGTACAGTTGGCGGTTACACCGTGTGACTGGCATGGGACCTGTTACTTGCATATCCGATCGCCAACTCGGACTATATGGGTCACCTAGCTCTCTCCCTGTGGACGACCCTTGCCCATCAGGTTGTCTTTCTGCGAGACAACCCTGGATGTAGGGAGACCTGTAGGACGGCCTAGGAGATCATGTCTTGGTGGCAGCTCGACGAGACCTGTCCGTGAGGAATTAAGAGATGGGCCCTGTGTGCCTGCCTGGAGACTACGCCTCGAGGGTCCTGTGGCTGGGGCAAGGGTGGATGCGGCCATGCGCCCCCGTCGGCGTTAGCCCCTTGATGATGATATACATACACACAGCACACACACCCACACACACATAATATATATTATATTTTTATAATATATATATATATATATATATATATATATATATATTATATATATATTATATTATATATATAAATGCACACAACACCACACACACTACACACACAACACCACACACCACACACACACACACACACCACACATATAATTAATATATAATATATATTATATATATATAATAATATATTTAAATATCTATATATATATATATATATCATATATATGTAAATATATATATATATATAAATATATATATATATATATATATATATAATGAAAAAAAAAAAAAGATATATATATATATATATATTATAACACACACACACACACACACACACACAACCACAACAACCCCAACAGCACGACACACACATATAATATATATATATATATATATATATATATATATATATATATATATATATACATACACATATATGATGCATGTGGTGTTTTGTAATATATATATATTATAGATATATATATATTATATATATATAGATATATATATATATATATATATATATATATTATGCGTGTGTGTGTGTGTTTTATATATTATATCTATATATATATATACTATATATGATATATATATATATATATGTTTGTTGTGTATATCTGTATGTATAGTAGAATTGTGTGTGGTATATTTTATCTAATTACATATATATACACACACAACACCATATGTATCTATTATATATGGTATATAATTAATTATATATATATATATATATATATATATATATATATATATATATTTTTTTTTTTTTTTTTTTTTTTTTTTTTTTTTTTTTTTTTTTTTTTTTTTTTTATACACATCTCGGGGATAGTTTAGGGATGGCAAAAGTAACTATCTCTTTACAAACAAGAAGCAACTTATATATCGTGTGACTATGAATAAAAAAATTGAAAAGCTGCAGATACACTTTTCCATTAATATTTATTGAAATAGCTTTCTACTACTGGCTGATGAGTTGTGATGTATAATATATATTTTTTTTCTGGTTTATATCCTTTTCTTAGGTGAACTGTTTACTTTTAAACGAAAAACAACGGTTAATGATAAGTCCGACATACGAAGCTTGGCCTCCGCCAAAAAAAAGGCTATGCAATGAGGGGAGCCCGGCCTGTGTCGCTTATGCCGACTCGCTCACGTGGTTCAGCTGGTGCTGACTCGGCTGAACCTAGTCCTTACCCGCCGTGGTGCCCGCCACGCAGTACCTCCGGGCGACATATAAATTACGACTTCGCAATAATGATTATTATGAAAAAGAGATTGGTACTACATTGTGTATATAAATTAAAATCATAGTATTATAAATATTCGATATTCTTATGCAAATCTGAACACTTTTCTACCACTTCATTTTAATGTATTTGCTACGCAGTGGGTCTTTGTCTCTTCTTGCGAAACATGTGTTAACATGAAAAGGATGACCTGGGCATTGTTAACTTAAGGGACCTGGGCAACATGACGCAGCTGGCTGTGAGTGGAGGGCGGAAGGAACAAGCCAAAGAGACGGAGTTGGGGGCTACTACCTGTTGAAGACCTCGTGGTGTGCCCTTTGTGACCTGAGATAAACCTTTGTGTTGCCCTGTTATACGCTGTATTTGTGCTGTGTGACATGCTGGTTTTTCCCCCCTGTATTGTGGGCTATAGAAAAATGTACGGGTAATACTTGTTGGAAATAAAGGAAAACAGTCATCGTGTGTTTATTTCGTGGCCCTGCCTCGCCCACTTGGCTTTTCCCTGTGGTTTTTCTGGGACACTGTGGTGCTCGGTGCCTCTTGGGAGCTGTTCAAGTGTTCTCGACCCTGTGAATAGCACGACCGTCTGCCTAGCCTCCTGTTTGGTGGCAGAGAGACGATGACGGCCGGCGTCAAATGGTGTCATAAGTGGGATTTGTGATATTTGATCAGTGAGCGCGCCGATTTATCATGTCGATCAAAGATGGCGGCAGCCAATGAGAGAAGGAGGCTATGACTGAGGCAGGCACGAGTGAGGTGAAGCCGAGCCAGATGGACCTGATCACTGCATGCTGGCTCGGTATGAGGGAGAAATGGGCACAAAGGCAGAAGAGGCAGGCACAGAGGCACACGAGCAGCGCACCATCTCGTCGAGATGCAGGCAAGAAGGCAGAGGAACATTTCTGCCGATTGTTGAGGTTGCTACAGAGCAATCTATGCATCTGTGAAGATGGAAACTCAGCGTACAACCGCAAGGGCCTGCAACAGCGTGAGAGTGAACTGATGGGAGGAGGTGCAGACTCTGAAGGGGCGAGGTTTCAGGGCCTGAGGGAGGAAAGTGAAGGAGGAAAGGCGGCGTCCACGAGGGTAGTAACGTTTGCATGCAGAGAAGGCAGACGAGGTTCTGGCAACAGATTAAAGAGTGTCAGATTTACTGGGGTCTGCCTGGGGTCCGTGGCAGGAAACCTCCGTGCCCTCGTCGCGTCGTGTCGCAAGCCAGTGGTCAATGCTGGCAGAAGGTGGGGAACCTTCGTCAAACCGCTCCCGTGGGTATAGGTGGCGGCAAACTCGGACCCCGTTCAACCCGCCTCGTTGCCGTCCGTTCCCTCATCACCCCCTTCCGCCTCCCCCCAGGTGTTTTTTTTCACGGGCAACGCGTTTCACCACGCCTGCAGGCCCCTCGGCCTCCAGACATTCTGTAAAGCTTAAGCAGCTGAGTACGACGGTGAAGGTGGCCTGGGAGAATATGTCGCCCCATTTGAAAGCTGGCATCTGCCCGGGCTGGAGCCAGGAATAGAAGGCCCTGCAGCTGGTAAACGTGCTAAGAGGCCCCCGCGGTGGAAGTGTTGGGGCATCTGCCGCCATCCCAACATGCCCTTACACTAGCGTGGCAGAGGCTTTGAAACGCGTTTGTGGCACCCACCCACCAGGCCGAGGTATAATCGGCCCGCTTGAAGAAGCGACTCGTGAGCGTGACGAACACTTTCCCAGCTGGCGCAGGATGTGGAGGCGCTGGTAAGGAGGTCGTACCCTGCAGCTGCAGAAGAGATGATCGTGGTCCTGGCCCGCGATTTCTTTTGTTGATGCTTTGCAAGACCAGCAGCTGCAAGCTACGTCAAGCAGGCACACCCTGGGACCTGCAGGTGGCGCTGGCGAGGGCCTTGGAGTTCGAGGCCCCCCTTCCTGCAAGGCAACCAGTGGCCTTAGGGCCAGCTGCTCAGCCCCGCTGTGACCTCCTGGGCCAGAAGGCTAAGGTGGGAGAAGGTCATTGAGGAAGGTGAGCCCGAGCAATTTCCAAGAGCTGTTGTTGGGGCTGCGGAGAGGTATTGGCACAGACGTAGTCCGGTGTCGAAGGGAGCGGAGAACACATCCTACTCACCGACGATTCGATGCCTTCCAGCAGTGCTGCAAGGACTGTGGGCAGGTATGGTCACCAATCCGAAGTGCATGTCCCTAAGGCGAAGGAAGTGTAAGGCGGAAAACTCGGACAGGTGGAGAAGTGGGGCCGAAAACCCAGCCGTCCCTCGTTCCTGGGCCCCGACTTTGTAAACTGCAGGTGAGGGCATCAGTAGAGAGGAGCATGCCGCCTGACAGTGGATCACTGGGGGCTGAGAAGACCTAGTGGGCGGCCTGATATGTTTTGGCCACTATGGCACGACCTATTCCAGATGCACCACAGAGAATGTGTGGTTGTCCGGGCATTGTGTGCAGCTCAAGGGAACCAGTGGAAGGCTCGTATTTGGCGTGGGCAGCACGGTGGAAAGCGGCTGCCGGTGTATGTGACCGATCTGGACGAGCACTGCTTGCTGGCCTTGACGACCTGTGCAGAATAGGCCTTGTGTCGACCTTGAATGGAATCTGGTGAGGGTGCACACGGGAAAGATGTGCCCTTTGCTTCCAGAGGTTGGCTGTGCAAGGTAGTTACGGCTGAGCGACTGCACCTTCCCCCAGACGAGTCTAGAATCGGGTTCGACTGTCAATGAGTGATGCGTGGAGTAGAAGGCCTCGTGGAGCCCATGGCTGATGGCGTAGCCGGTTGGGGCAGAGCCTTGTTGGACCAGGGGAGGGGTTAGTTACAGTGTTGGTAGCCTAACTCTCCATAAGGACCTGAGGTGCAGCGGTGCGAAGCTGGGCACTTTGTGAAGGAATTGGAGCGGTCCAGAAGAGTCGTCGGGGAGGCGAGGAGTTGGTTGGTGTGGGGCCGTTGCCTGACTTTCCCTTGAGGACTTAGAGCACGTCGCGGTGGCGTTACCATGGGCCAGGAAGCTACTCCTGGGGCCATGGTGAAAAGATGAAGTCAGAGCCCCCAGTAGCGGCGATGAGGTACGTGGAAGACGCTGACCCGAGATGAGGACAAGCAATTTTGGACGGTGAGGGCGGAGCAGCAACGTCAATGTGACCATTGAGCCAGGTCTTGGGGCAGGAGATACCATCTGGTGCCCCGGCCAATCTACCGCCGCCCACACCTCCGAGCGACCCCAGCGAGAGCGAAGAAACCCGCCTGGATGAAAGATTTTTGTTGTTCCTGAGGACTAATTCTATTTAATTTTCTGTAGTTGTTGGCGGTTTCGGTATGTCAGAGCAGACGGGTCGTCTGCTTGATAGGGGGAAGTGCTACGGCCATTGGGTCTTTTGTCTCTGTGCGAACACATGTGTTAACATAAAAAAGGATTAACCTGGGCATGTGTTAACATGAAGGGACCTGGGCCAAACATGCGCAGCTACTGGCTGTGAGTAGGAGGCGGAGGAACAAGCCAAGAGAGACGGAAGTTTGGTGCTGCTCCTGTGAAGACCTTCGTTGGTTGCCCTTGGTGACCTGAGAATAACCTTGTGTTTGCCCCTGTTTATAAGCTGTATTGTGCTGTGTGATGACCTGCTAGTTTCCCCCCTGTATTGTGCCTATAGAAAATTACGGGTGAAATAACTTGTGGAAATAAAGGAAAGACAGTCCATCGTGTGTTTATTCCGTGTCCTGCCTCGCCACTTGGGTTTCCCCTGTGGTTTTCTGGGACGCCTGTGGTGCTCCTCGGTGCCTCTTGGAGCTGTTCAGTGTTCACGACCCTGTGAATAGCACGCAGTCTGCCTACCTGCTTGTTGTTGGTGGCTGAGAGACGAAGCGCCGGCGTAACAGTATATTTCTCTTAAAGTTTCTAAAAGTTTATTTATTTTGTTTTTTTCTTCTAATTCTGAATACCTATGATATCACCATAAAAAAGATATGAAAAAAATGAAAGCGTTTAAAAAGTTTAAATAGCTGAACAAAATCTGTTCATAGAATTTTAGTACTTGTTTTAATAAATTGTTATTCTTTATTTTAGAATATTCTTCATGATCAAAATACAAATAACATCGCAAACAAAAAAAAGAAAAAAAATCCACAGGAGAAGAAGGGATACTTCTTAAGTAAAAATATAACACTTGTAATATAAATTCATCAATGCCCTTGACACTTAACAATGGTCCCATTTTCCTAATTTTTTTTATAAACAGAGAATGACCGTATCAGACATCGGACTCTTTTGAGAATATATCTATATTAGATATAGATATATATAGATATATATTATATATATATATCTAATATATATTTATATAGTGTTACATATTATTAAACATATATATGTGTGTGTGGTATTATATATATTATTGTTATGATATATTATTATAATAACAATAATCACAATGAAATAGTTAACACCATAATAATCTAATAGTAAAGATATATATATATATATATATATATATATATATATATATATTATATATTATAAAATGCAT
>NW_023664407.1:2500-5000 GCF_015228065.2 Penaeus monodon
CACACACAACACACACACACACACACAAAATATATATATAATATAATATATATATATATATATATATAATATAATATATATATATTTTTATTATAAAACACCACACACCCAACCACACCGACCACACCAAAACACCACAACACACACACACATATATATATATATTTTAATTTTATATATATATTATATATCTATATATATATATATATATATATTGTGATGTGTGGTGTGGTGTGGGGGGTGTGTGTGTGTGTGTGTGTGTGTGGTGTGTGTGTGTGTGTTGGGGGTTTTTTAGGGGGGCCCGCCCTTTTAAAAATGGAAACGCCCCACACACACACCCCACCACAAACACACACACCACACACACCCAAAACACAAAAAAACCACAACCCCACACCCCACACACCACACCAAAAAACAAAAAAAAGGATAAATTTTATATATTATATAAAATATATATATATATATATATAATATATATATATATATATATGTAAAATGTTTTATATATATATATATTGCAACATTTTATAATTTTATTATATATATATATATATATATTATATATATATATATATAATATATATATATAATATATATATAAAAATAATATAAAGTGTGTTGTATATTTTACAAACACACACACACACACCCCACACACACAACACACACCACACACAAAACACACACACCAACACCCCAAAACCCCCATAATATATATATATAAAATATATTATATATTTTATATATATATATTATTATAAACACACCAACCACACACACACCCCACCCCCACACACACACACTCCACACACAAAAGCAAACACACACCAAAACACACACACACAAAACCCCAAAAAACATATAAATATATATTATAATATTATATATATATATAATATATATAATTTTATTTATAATTTTATAATATATATATTTTTTTTTTTTTTTTTTTTTTTTTTTTTTTTTTTTTTTTTCTTTTCTTTTTTTTTTTTTTTTTTTTTTTTTTTTTTACGGTAAAGGGTTTATTTTTTGAGCCGCCGTGGCACAGCATGGGTACTTAAATTTTAGTTTTTTATGTTGTGATCTCTTTTGGGGTGCGTACGGGAAGGGGGCCCCCCGTTTCCCCTTTTCCCCGGAGAGTGCCCGGGGGTTACCTTTTTTGGGAATCATTTCCCCTTTTTTTTTAAACCGGGCTTGGGACCAGCCTGACTTGTGCTGGCTTGGCACCCCAGTGGCTAAAAAAAGGCAATCCAAAATTCATTGCCCAAGGAACTTCCTCGTATTTTAGGTTTTGATTTACCTAAAATTATGTAAATCCCTATATATATATTTATTATATATATTTTATATATATATTTTATTTTAATATTATATTTTATATAAGGGTTATTTGTATGTATGTTTGTATGTTTTGGGATGTAGGTTTTGTTCTACCTAAACTATCAATCTTTTCTTCTACCTTTATATATATAAAATATATAATATTATATAATATATATATATATATTAATTATTTATGTATATATATATATATATATATATGATTTATATATATATATATATAATATATATATTATATATATTTTGTGTTTTAATATATATATATATATATATATTTTAAAAATATTTTATATATATATATATATATATATATATATTATAAACACAAACACACACACACAGATATATATTAAATTATATATATATATTATATATAGTATATAATTTTTATAATAAAATATATATACATATATATTATAATATATATATATTTTTTTTATATATTAAATTTTATATATTTTTTATATATATATATATATATATATATATATATTATATTTAGTATATATATATTTTTAAAAATATGATTAGATATATTTTAAAGCTGTAAAATTTTATATTAAAATATATTTTATAAAAATTTTATATACATACAATATAAAATTTTAAAATATATATAATATATATATTTATAATTTTATATATATAAAATTTTTATATATCTGTTTTGTGGTTTTATATATATGTATTGTTTATATATATTAGTAATATTATAAATTTTATATTTTAAAATTTTAAAATTAAAAAATATATAAAATATATATATATATTATTATTTAAAATATTAAATATATAAAAATATAAAAAAATTATTTTAAAATATAATATATAAATATAAAATATATATAAATATATATATAATATAAAAAAAAAAATTTTTATAAAAATTATATATATATAATATATATATATTTTATTATATATATATGTATATTCCCGTTGCCTGAGTGTGTGTGTGTGTGTGTGTGGTGTGTGTTGGGGTGGCGTGTGTGTTGGGGTGTGTTGGTGTGTGTGTGTGTGTGTGTGGTTGTGTGTGAGTTTTGGGGTGGTTTGTGTGTGTGTGTGTGTGTGTGGGGTGGGGTGTGTGGTGGGGGGTGGTGTGTTGAGTGTGTGGGGTGTATTATATGTTATAAAATATTATTTTAGATTATATATA
>NW_023664407.1:10000-13859 GCF_015228065.2 Penaeus monodon
GTGTGTGTGTGTTTTTGTGTGCGTGTGTTGGGGAGTGTGTGGTGTGGGGGTGTGTTGGGGTGTGGTGTGTGTGTATATAATAATAATATATATATTATAAAATATATATTAAATATATATATATTGTTGTGTGGGTGTGTGTTGGGTGTGTTTTGTGTGTGTGTGTGTGTGTGTGTGTGTGTGTGTGTGGTTTTTGTAAAAATACACAAAACATATTATATATATAAAATATATATAAAATATTATTAATATATTATATTATATATTTTTAATTTTTAATAAAATATATAATTTATATTTCTGCATAGAATTTTAAAATTATACATATAAATATATAATAATATTTTAAAATCTATATATATAAAATTATATATAATATATAATACATTAAAATATATGTGTGTGTGTGTTGTGTGGGTGTGTTTTGTGTTGGGGTGTGTGTGGTGTGTGTTTTGTGGTGTTTTGGGGTGTGGGGTGGGGTGTGGTGGTGTGTGTGTGGGGTTTCCAAAATATAAGGGGGCCCCCCCAAAAAACACACCCCACACACACACACACACACAAAAACACACAAAACAAACAAAACACACACACACCCCACACACACACTACATATAATTTTTTAAATATAATATAATAATAAATTAATATATATATTTTATTATATATATGTGGGTGTGTGTGTGTGTTGGTGTGTGTTGTCCCGTGTTTTTTGTGTGTGTGGTTTTTTCTTTTTATATATATAATATAAAATAAAATATAAAAATATATAAATAAATATAATATATATAGGGTGTGTTGTGTTTTGTTGTGTGTGGGTGGGGTGTGTGGGGGGGTTTGTTTTGTGTTTGTGTGTCGGGGTTGGGGTTGGTGTATATATATATAAAATAATTTTTAAAATATATATATATAAAATATTTTATATATATTTTATATATATATATTGTGTGTGTGTGGGGGGTGTGTGTTGTGTGTGTGTGTGTGTGGTTATATTATATTTTGTATATGTATATAAAAATGGGATATAATGTATATATATATATGTGTGTGTGTGTGTGTGTGTGGCTTAAACCCCGAGGTCCCGGGTTTTAAACCTGGACCCTCACTGGGCACACCCCGCACACACACACACCCACCCACACCCCACACACACCACACATACATAAAATATAAAATATATATATATATATATATTATATTTTATATATATATAATATTATATATATGTTATATATAATATATATATATAAATATATTATAATATATAATATATATATATATATATATATAATTTTTTGGGTGTGGTTTTTGGGTGTTTTGTGTGGTGTTGGTGTTTGGGGTGGGGGTTTGTGTGTGTGTGGGTATGTGATATAATATATATATAAAGATAGGGGGGAAAAGATAAATAGATAGATAGATAGATAGATGATAGATAAATAAAAAAACACACCAAAAACACACAACACACACCACACCACCCATAAAAATATATTAAAATAATTTTATAATATTAAAATATTTATATTTTATATATATATTAATATATATATTATCTTCTTCTTTTAACGGTAGGTTCATGTCTTTAGCCGCCGTGGTCACGCATGATACTTAATTGGGAGTTTTTTTATGTTTGATTTCTTGGAGTGAAATTTCGTGGGGGGTCCCCCGTTTCCCTTTTCCCCGGAGAGGGCCGGGGGAACCCCTTTTGGTAAACATTCTCTCCATTTATCCGGGGTTGGGACCAGCACTTGACGTGGACTGCGGCCCCCCCAGGGGCTAGGTAGGCAATTGAGGTGAAGTTTCCTTTCCCAAGGGAAAAAACCCCGGCGGCGGGACTCGAACCCTGAATTCAGATTTTCCGTCGTGACGTCTTGAGTCCGACGCTCTAACCATTCCCGGGCCCCCGGGCCTTAAAATATAAAATATATATATATATATATAATATATATATATACAATATAATATATTATTAAAATATATATTTTATATATAAAATATATATATATATATGTTATAAAATATATATATATATATTAAATTTTTATAAAATTTTAATATATATTTTTGTGTGTTGTGTGTGGTGTGTGTTTTTTATTTTTCTATTTTATCTATCTATCTATTTTTTATCCCACCTATCTTTTTAACCCCACACCACCCCAAAAACCCCACATCACATATACAAAATAAAATATATATATATAATATAAATAATAAAATATATTATATATATAAATAATATATATTATTTGTGTGGGGTGGGTGTGTGGGGGTGTGTGTGGTGTTGTGGTGGGTGTTTGGTGGTGTGTGATGTTTGTGGGATGTGTGGTGTGTGGTGTGTTTGTGTGTTTGTGTGTGTGTGTGTGTGTGGTGTGTGGTGTTTAAGTTTTGTGTGTGTGTGTGTGGGATTGATATGTATTAAACCCAAAGATAGTAGATAACAGATAGATAGATAGATAATGTGTATGTGGGGTGTGTGTGGTACATGTGTAAGGGAAAATATCTATAAGTGTATATATATTATATATAATATAAATTATATATATATATTTTATTTAATATAAAAAAATATATAAAAATATAGTATAAAATAAAATTTTTTAGTAATGCATACAACTTTTTTTTTTTTATGCGTCGATTAAAAGTAAAAGCGTTTAAAAACTGACAACAGGAAAAAACGAAAACGCTTGAAATGAGCACTACCCCCCCCAAAAAAAAAAAATAATAATGTAACAAGATCCAGATTTCTTCGAAGACAGAAAACATCATTATTTTCGTCTTATTTTTCCCATTGATATCACAGTAAAGAAACATTAAGTCTCGAATTTGAAATAAATCATAAAATTGGAATTAAATCAGTGTCATTTTTCTTTTCTTGAAGTAAATTAAAAAAGTGAGGGCGGAGATGTTCGTCAAAGTTTGATGATGGATGGTGATGATGATGTGATGATGATGATGATATGGTGATGATGATGATGTGATGATGTGATGAAGATGACATGATGATGATGATGTGATGATGTGATGATGATGATGATGATGATGATAGTGATGATGTGGCGATAATGGTGATAAGGGAGGATGACGAAGATGTTAATGAAGGTGACTGTGTAAGTGTAGGAAGAGGAGGAGGAGGAGATAGAAGGATATTGATTTGATGATGTTGATAATCAAGCTAATGACAAGAACAATATTAATAATTATAACCCATTTTCCCGCAGACACCCAGGCTCGGTTTATTTATGGCTGATGATTAGTAAATAAAGCCCACATGTTGACGGTGAGAGGTTTTTGATAAGAAATTTTGAGAAAGAGACGTTTATTAATTTTACTCAGTAGTTTACATTTTCAATATGTGTCAGTAACATCGATAGTGCAAATTTATCTCAAACATCACATTTTCTATTTTGCACAATAAGAAGTAAAAATGCAAATAATATTCCCTATTTCGTTGACCTCGTGCGTTACTACAATACCCACATATTATCAGCAAAGAACAGATTCATTTTTCTTTCAGTGTGTATAATACTTATCGATTTAATTATATTTGATAGTTCTTGGGTAAACAAAGGGGGTACACAGTAGGTGAAAATTCATACCCTGGGTACTTTACACGTCATATAAATAGTTGAACCCAAGCAGCTGATGTCCACAAAATTTTCTGGAGACTCGAGGGAATATGCATCGCCTTATTTTCTCTTAACTTTTATAAGTTTGGCTGTAATATGGAATAAATCATTTATTTATTAAGGCAAAAATACAATAAAGTGAATGAAAATTTACCTCGATTCTTTATAAATAAGCTTGCAAGGGAGATAGAATATCTATCTATCTATCTATCTATCTATCTATCAATTTCTTTTCT
>NW_023664408.1:0-13856 GCF_015228065.2 Penaeus monodon
TTTTTTGAAGATCCTGAGAAATTCTTCTATTTTCTAAGGTTCTGGCTGTTGGAATTCCCCAATTTCCGCCTTGGACTAATCAAGTCGAGCTGGATTTAGTCGGAATTGGGAAAGGGGAGAGATCCGAAGTAGAAGTCCGAGAGAAATTTCATCAGGACATTTCTAAATACCGGGGATCAGATGCAATTTATACAGATGGTTCGAAATCTGAAAATGGTGTGGTCTTTGCAGCAGTGAGCAGAAGGAAGACTGCATCTGGCAGTCTTTCTCTAGAAGCCTCGATCTTCACTGCGGAGTTACATGCCATCCTCATAGCAGTTAAGATGACTAGAGATCTTACGAACCATTCTATTGTGATATATTGTGACTCTCGTAGTGCCTTGCAAGCAATCAAGAGCTTAAACTCATCACATCCAGTAGTGAGGGAGGTTCAAGATTGGCTTGCACTGATGTCAACATGTAAAAAGATAACTCTATGTTGGGTGCCAGTGCATGTTGGTATCAGTGGGAATGAGCGAGCTGATCAAAAGGCCAAGGCAGCTGCCGCTCAGCCTTGTGATGTTCGTTTTCCTCTCCCACACACCGACCTGAAACCCAGCATCAGAAGTTGTCTTCGTGATAAATGGAGGGAACAATGGAGGCATACCTCCGGAAACAAACTGCGAGACATTAGAGATGACCTTGGCAGTTGGGCGACTAGCATCCATCCCAACCGAAAAGTGGAAGTTGTATTAACAAGACTAAGAATCGGGCACACAAGACTGACTCATGGGCCAATGATGGCTAAAAATGAAGCACTTTGTGAAGGATGCCAAGAGCCATTAACGATCGCACATGTAGTGGAAAGATGTGTAACATTCTCAGACCAAAGACGTATGTACTTGTCTCCCCCATATACACTGAAAAATGTATTGGGGGAAGATTGTGACATAGAGGGTCTTATTAATTTCCTTAGGGAGACCAATATTTTCAATAAAATTTAATTAAGCATAATGTTTATGCAATAATTTTATACACTTAGAGTATAATATTTATGCTTTGATTTTTTTATTATTATTATTGTTATTTTTAAGATTTATAGATTTTTAAAGTTTTAAACATTTTAATATTTCTATTTAACAAGGTATTCGCCGCTAATGACCTTAGCTGTTGACGCGGCAGATAATTTTAAATAATCAATCAATCAATCCCATAGCTATTTCCGATGCACCGAGTCAAACGCCTTCTGTGGGTCGATGTAGGCTGCAAGCAACCCACGACCAAACTCACGACGGTGCTCCACAATTACTCGAAGTGCTAGTATACGGTCTATCATGGACTTGCCAGGAGTAAATCCAGACTGCTCTGGTCTCTGATGCCTCAGTAGGTGGTTGCGGATCCGTTTCAGAAGAATGTGGGCGAGAACCTTGCCTGGTATGCTGAGCAGTGTAATGACACGGTAGTTGCTACAGTCCCAACGATCCCCTTTCCCCTTCCAGAGAGGGATGACCACGCCCCTCAGCAGGTCAGGGGGAATGTTACCAGACTGCCAAATGGCAATCAGGACTGTATGCAGGCCCCGAGCCATAGGTTCACCCCCAGCAGTTCAGCAGGGATATCACATATGCCTGCAGCTTTCTCAGTCTTCAGCTTGGAAATCGCCATCCTAATCTCTGTTAGGGTAGGAGGTTCCTCGCTGATGGGTGGGTCCGGCACAGGCACTGAGACATCGCTTGCATCCAAGCTAACTGTTGGAGGGTCTACCTGGTACAAATGTTTAAAATACTCAGCCCAACGTTCACGAACCACAACATGATCTGAGATGATCTGTCCATCCGCTGATCGGACTGCAGTCATCTGTGAGGAGGGCTTAGAATTCAGTTTTCTCAGGGCTTGGTATGCAGGGCGAAGGTCATTTACCAAGAAATGGCCTTCGACCTCCTCACCAAGATTCCTGATGAATTATTCCTTGTCCCTTCTCAGTAGTGTCCAAGCCCTATGCACCATGGAACGACGCAAGACTTGATTCCCATTCAGCCGAGCCTTGCGACACACTTCAGTGGCCTGTGATGTCTCCAGGGAGATGGAATTCTGCCTTGCCCTCGGACGTAAGCCAATGGATTCCTGAGCTGCTTCGAGTGTTACGCACTTGAAGAGCTCCTACAGAGCAAATGGGTCCATCAGGTTGTTGAGTTCTGTGAATCGGTCAGAGACTGCCATGGTGAACCCACGGGCACACTCTTCCTCCCTTAGTCTGTCCAGGTGAAACACCTTAGGGTGGCCACTGGAGGGACGGGGAGTTTTGAAGTGGACCCGCAGGGTAGCCACAACCAGCCTATGGTCGGTGCCACAGAACTCGGCACTCCGGTAAACCCTGCAGTTCTGGAGGATCCTCCATCGGGTGCTAACAAGAATGTGGTCGATCTCCTTGGCCACTATACCCGTATCGCTGTACCATGTCCAGTGATGCGGGTTGGAGTTCGCTGGTACGCATGATCAGGAATCCTCATATTTCTGGACACTGGGTTAGCAGTCCCGGGAGCAAGAAATTATTCTCGCTGCTGGAATCGGGTGTCATCTCCTGAGCCATGGGGGCCGACATAGACGATCTCTTAGCGCATAGCTTGTTCACAGCCGGATACCCTTATATTGAAGTCAGCCCAGAACAATGGCGATACTCGCCAGGGCATGATTGCTGCTCGACAGATTCGAGTTTGGTTATAAACGCTCTTTCACATCATTTTAATATAGTAGCTATCGGTAGATGTCACGCACTGCCTGTAGTGTGGTGACGGCATCACTGCGAGCGGCCACCTGGTACGCATTCCGTGTGCTCAGCTACGGCAGGTTCTTCCTCACTCTGAGACGCCGGTCGCCTAACGGACTAGACTGAAGAGGGGGCACCCATGTGGGAGGCCGCGATTGGGGGGTGTCTTGAGGTCCCAATGCATCTGTTGTGAGGGCCAAACAGCGGGCTACCCATAGTCTGAGGTCACCGATTATAGATATGAACAAAATGGCTGTCCTGGTGCACTCTAAGCCTATGGAGGGATTGTGTGGCCCACAACTTGTTTGCGTATTTCCATCTGACGCAGGGAAACTCTCCGTCACGTGTGTTTACGCGTGCATGCTCGGCGCCTAATTACTTGCAGTAAGACTAGGAGTCCTGGAGGATTGGTGCCATGCTTGCATAACGCTGGCGGCCTGCGAGTCTAGCATATAGCACCTTCTTTGGTCCTTTATTCTGTTAGCCTGTGGCTTGGTCAAGGCCGCGTCAGAGTCGAAGATCGGCTGGTCAAATAGCTAGGGTCAAGGCAGGGCACTATTCGTCTGTTAGCGCATTAACCCCGGCCACTGGGCGCATCAGTACTGTATAATTAGTGGCTGCGTATATTTCCCTCATTAACCCGCTGTGGCTGTTGGGAGTATTTGAACGCGCCTATACTATAGGGGTGCTTCGCGCGCTCGTTGACTCCATGGTGAGTGGGGGTAAGGAAAATGAGAATATTCCAATTTGTATGAGGTACTTACAAATTTATCCAAGACTCTTAGATCTCCTTCGCCGGACGACCTATTGCGATCCGCTCACCATTCCTCCCTCTGGAACTTCACTCTCAAACTGAGCCTTTCTTATGCTTCCAAAGAAGAATGGGAAAATCGTAATGGTTCCCGGGGCTCGCCTAAACCTAGGTATAGAAGGAAAGTCCTCCTCAATCCACTAAGGATCTTACTTGGTGAATATGAAAACATTTCCACCAACTTATGTAGATATACCATTAGTAGTGAGACTCTTGATGTTTATGCATCAGGATCTTGACATTTTTGAAGTTCTACAGAGGAAAATAGTTGAAGTATGTCAACGGTGATCCTCGCATCACCCCACCGTCTAAACATGTAAGGCGCTGATGGGCGTGTTTAGTTGCGAGAGTGACATCGTGCGTGTGATATGCAAAGCATTCTGCAGGGGGCAAAAGTTTCTTGTTCTTCCTCACAAACCGCTGTCATGCAGTGTAAGGAATTGTCTTTGACCTTGACCCGAACCACCTATGAGGTATTCTGAGGAGACACTGTTAGTTAGGAACTAGGAGAATTTTATGTAGTGGGCTAGTAAATACGTTTAGACCTAAAGTTGATGTTGAATGGAGCATTCAACACCGCTCTTCTTCTAACTTTAACACATTAGTCCTTCCAGAATCAGTTAAGTTAGCATTGGTACTATCCTCAAGGTAAGCCATTATGTAGGCCCAAACCTATGCGCTGCTATCCACTGGCCTTAAGGTTATGTGCATGGAGGCCTAACTCTTGCCATTTTAAGAGAAATGGACAGCTCAAGAGTATGTGTAAAGTGTGGAACTACAGGTCATCCATAGGAGATGACGAACTTCCATGGTCGGCATTATGCTGTTACACTGCAAATGAAGGCTCATGAAGCTACTCTTCACTAGCTAATGTAGAAAGGTAATAATTTGAATAAGGTAAGTGATTGTAATAAGGAGCAAGGAGAAGTTAGTTTTCCAGTAAGCAAAGGCGCTTGCCCCATGTACTGTTGGCGCAGCTCTAGTAGTGGTCTTTGCTTCGGTGCTAGGCCGGGCTCCTCCTTACCACTGCAACCGCTTGCCATAGTACTCCAATGACTTCTTAAGCGACACAGCTCTGGTCCACTTCCCCTCCAAACGGGCTCTAGTCCCATAATTGCTGACACTGCGCTTCTGGTGTTTGTTCCCCAGAACGGGTAGGAGTGAGGGTTCTATGATGAGTACTCATCCTCCGCAAGTAAGGTTTTTCTTTGGAGCCACAGACAAGGATCCATTTAGGGGCCTCAAGCTTGTGAAGTCTCCGAGCTGCCACTCTTAGCGACAATCCTGATCAGGGAACAAAGCCCTCTGCTGCTAGATATTATCCCTTAAGTAAAGGGCTCAGTGCATCGCCTTTGCCCGAGCACAGTAAGCTCTGAACCTGTCCGGCAAAGAACAAAAGCTGTCTGCCAAAACAACTCCACAGGGGCGCTCGCTGCTCGACGAATGCCCGCTGAAGCAAAGTCTCAGGTCTCGTCCGGGTTTATCTTTGCCACCCCCCCGCAAAGTAAATCCTGAACCTGTCCAAGGAAACCTGTGAAACTAGTTCCACGGGTCACAAATATTAAAAGGTCACTCCCAGGATCATAGGAAGGGAGGCAGCCTAAAGGTAATGAGGCAAAACCTTGACCTAGCAGGTGCTGCCAAACACCTTATGAAGAAATATTTAAAGAGAAGCTGGATACCGCTAATGGCCATTGAACTGTCATGGAATTCATGGCAAAATGAGGAAAACTTTCAACTATTCTGATAGCTTCATGTAACTCCCAGTTTGTGTATGTCTGACAAGATCTTAATGCGTCAGGAAAATCGTCAGCATTATTCGCTGAGAGGGATTTAGAGTTCATAACCCATTATGGAAGGTCTCACTTGTAGCCCTTTGACAATGGTACCCTCATGGAGTAGTAGGGCGTAATGGTAACGTCAAGATATTCCCTTCCAGTCCATTCACCTGCAGAGCAACACTGCAGTGTGAGCTGTGAGTTTAGATTAGCTTGCCACACCGCTACACTGCTGCATTCCTCTACCTTCCTCCACATAATCTGACATTATGATTTGGAGAAGATCTACTTGGTGCTAGTTGCCACATCCATTTCTACTCTTGGGAGAGTTTCAATGGTCGGCGATCCCTTCTGGGGAGACGACTCTTGTGCAACGCCATCAGAGGAAGGGCCTTGGAGTCTTGCTTGTTCTTAAGATAGAGCATTTTACTGAACAGTGACCTCCACACATTTCCAATTCAAACTGGGACACTTCGTGCCAATATAGAACTCTATATTTCAGAGTGAGGCCGCACCTGATTCACAGTTTGACTTCACATTGCCAGGTCATAGGCAAGTTCTTACATGGAGTGACACTTTCCGTAACTTTTTTTTGGATGGGGTGAATGGTTATATCCATGCCAGTGGAGTGGCAGAGATGGGGCGACTAATTGAACTATGTCGGCTGGAATCTTTTTGGATCAACTGCAGTAATTGGTGCTAAGGAATCTGTGAATGATTTCCGAGTGTATTCAGGCGATGCTGTTAATCACTCTGCACATCCCGAATTCGCCTTGCAGCAGAAGCATACATTCCCCAAAATAGTGGCGGGCATTAAATAGCGTGCACCTCCAGTAACCATGTGGTCTGATGATCCGTAGCAAGGTCTTCAAGCAGAAAAGCGAATTATACATAAAAACCAAGCATTAAGAGGATATTAAAATGCTGGGCTCCCAGCATTGTACCCTTGTGAAATTACAATATATAGCCATTCAAGCGCAAGGCCAAGCCTGTGCTAAAGGAGCTAGTATACTGAGCGTCGTGGAGGACAGTTGTCTTCCTTGATTACTCTGGGACGCCCGTTGGAGGTTTCTTAGCATGGGTATGTGACAGGTGCGTAAGGATGCGATGAAAGAGATATCAGTCACAACCTGCTCTGAAGTATAGTATGGCATAATGCTCTCACATGCTTACTGAATAGTGTGCTGAATGAGTTCTAGCAAATCCTTGATGCATAGTATCTCCTACGCTTGGAGCATCTTACACTGCTCGATTCTCCATTTTTCTGTGCGAACAGGAACAACACCGCAGGTGTTCTTCTTAGACTGGCAGGCAGAACTTCCATACTAACTTCCATTATTTGTGCGGCAGTAGTATGGACTCTGCTTTGCAGCTCTCTGCGTAGAATGCCCCAGGAAGTGAGCGATATTCGGATACCGAATGATATCTCACTTATCAAAGATCTCCCAGAAGTTCCGGTTAGAGCTAGTTTATATAGGATGCTATAGGGAGGGACTACAGTGGCCACTCTCACATGAGAGAAAGGCTGATATCATATTTCTTATTTTCAGGTCATAAAGGCGGGCTGGCAAAGATGCATTCGGCACACCAGGTATATTACATATTCAATTTCTCTCTCACTCAGCTGCAATCTGTCATAGCTGATGGAGTAAAATGGTCAACTTCAGGTGACATGGCTACTAATAAAATAACGTGTTGACGTCAGGCCCGTATTCAATATGGCTTTTAAGAAAAGATTAAAATCACCAGATGCGCTTTGTGGGATGGATTTCGCTTTGGGCACGCATGACAGTCACATGATTGGAGGCAGTCTTCTTTGAACCTTGAAAATGCTTACGGATATTCTTGGAAGTCATGGCATACTCAAGAGTTGTTGACATTGGTCTAAGAGTAGGCATATACCATAACCTTCATACGCACGTCTTGCTTGATAGGAGTTTAGAGTTCTGGGTTAGGGTAAAGCGAGTTTCTCTAATCGCTGGAAGTATCAGCTGGTAATGGGGTCGCGCACTAACGGAGTGTCTTATAGTGTACACTGTTTTGCCATTGGCATATAAATGACATCTATAATGTTGTTCCAATGCTGCTGCTTCATGTAATCTATAAGTTGATGCCTTTATTCATCTGTATTCTGGCTCAGTGAGGAAGGTCTTAGCAGGGATGTGCAGAGTATGGCCTGCAGTCCTGCAATATAATCATAGGTTGTCCGTGGTCATAAGCATGATCGATGTTCAATTTTCTCCAAGTGCAAGACCATGGCTATATATGCCGACAAGCGTAGAGAAGTTCTCATCTTTCGCCTCTATTTAGGACAAGCCGCTACTAGCATATCGTGGTCGCATAGCGAATAGCTTGGTCTAATATTTTGACTCAGAGTTTTTTTGACTTACATGGGTGCCTTGCACATAAACAATTAAAGTGAAGGCTAGCAAAAGGCACTTAGTAATTTTGCGGGTTCGTCGCACATTTATCTGGGTTCAGACCGCACAAATAAACGCTTCCTAGGAGGGCTTTACCGACCGCTTGACTTATGGATGTGAGCTAGTCATCCTGCAACTCCTACTGTTCTGCGGCAGATATTGGACTCGGTCATAATGAAGGCTCATCAGAATCTGTATCTAGGGCTTTCAGGTCTCACCTTGTGGAGGCCCTGTATGCTGAGTAGTGGAAGCACGCCTCCTCTCATTACTATCCTGGACCTACTATGAAGCCTGATTACTAGCCCGAACTATCAAAGGATTCCGGATCTGTTCGCTACATCCAGATATGGTTGTTCACCCCGTCTTGGGATAGCCGACTCCTATGGTAGGCGAATTAGGAATCTTGTAGTAATTTATCTTAATTTAAGTCTCACGAAGGTTTTGGCTGTTTGGAATTCCGCTCGATTTAAAATTCCCGCTTGGACTTATCATAGTCGATGGGGTAGGTCTGGATTGGTCGGATTGGGAAAAGGGAGTAGGCATCTGAATCAGAAGTCGAGAGAGATTTCTGCGCATATTTCTGAGTATACAGGGTTGTCATTACGCAATTATATACAGATGGTTGACAATCTGAATGGTTGTGGTCTTTGTCAGCAGTGAGCAGAAGGAGAGACTAGCATCTGGCAGTCCTTCTCTAGGCACCTCGATCTTTACGGGAAGTAACATCCATCCTTGCAGGCGTTTAAGTTGACTAGATATCGGTTATGTAACTCATTCTATTGTGATAGTATTTGTGGAACTCTCGTAGTGCCTTGCAAGCTAATCAGAGGCTTAAGGGGGGCTCGTGCACTAGTGGGGGAGTTTCAAGGTGATTGGTTTGCAAATGATGTCCAACACTTTAAAAAGTATAAGGTCTGTGGTGGGTGCCAGCGCATGTTGGTAGCAGTGGGAATGAGTAGCTGATCAGGAAGGCCAGCGGCTGCCACTCAGCGTCTGTTGTGATGCTCGTTTTCTCTGCCCACAATCCGAGCGCTGAACCCAGCATTCAGGAGTTGTCTTCATGATATAATGGAGAAACAATGGAGAGCATATCTCCAGAAATAAGAGCTGGCGTAGGGAGATTAGAATATGACGCTTGGCATCCATTCCAACCGAAAAGTAAGTGCATTAACAAGACTAAGAATCGGGCACACAAGATGACTCATGGGCCGATGTTAGGGCTAAAAGTCAAGCACTTGTGTAGGGATGTCCATATAGCCCTTAATGATCGCATCATGTCGTCGAACGGATGTGGCAATCATTCTCGCACCAAAGACGTATGTATTTCTCGCTCCGCCCATATCCAGTCTAAGAATGTATTGGGGGAGATGATTGTGCATAGAGGGCTTTATGATTTTGCGCATTAGGGATGACCCAATATTTCAATAAAATTTAATTAAGCATAATGTTTATGCAATAATTTTAATACACTTAGAAAAAAAAAGCGAGTATAATATTGTATGCTTTAGTATTTATTTTTATATTATTATTGTTATTTTTAAGATTTTATAGATTTTTAAAGTTTTAAACATTTTAATATTTCTATTTAACAGGTATTCGCCGCTAATGACCTTAGCTGTTGACGCGGCAGATAATTTTAATAATCAAACAATCACCTCTGGGAGGGCAGCCACCTCAACTCCCAGTCGCTTCAATTCCGCGATAGCAGAGGTAACCGCTCATCCTGCCGCAAGGACGCGATGTTCCAAGCGCCTACCCGGAAAGCACGCCTGAAATTAAGCCTCGGGTGTCACTCCGGGTGCACGCCACCTCTGCCGCCCCTGCCTACACAATCCCAAATAAAAGGGGGTCGGCAGGCTGTGAGACCGCCTATCCACCTGTGGATTCCACTGAAGGCTTGCCCACAAGCTTCATGGTGGGTTCCCGAAGGCTTTGCCCCACAAGCTTCATGGTGGGTTTGGCGCCGCCGGGCGCAGTCGGGACGAGTAACTCTCATTCCAATCCTGCACCCCATACATACGTTTATTTATTTATAATATATAAAATTATAAGTGGTGTGTATATGTGAAAAAGTTTTGTAAGTTTGTATTAATCATAATCTTTTTTATTTTAATAAAAAATTATAAGTACTAATACATATAAAATTTATACATATATTTATTTTAATATAATACTGTAAACAGCCCCTTAAAGATGCTTTCCCAAATAATTAGAAAAATTTTTTGCTGTTAAAAATTATTTAAAAATAAAATGAGTACTGTTTCTTTAATAAGTGAAAGGGCAAATGATCGGTTTAAATTTTACATAAGTTTTCCCAAAAATATGACGGGTACATTCCGTTAAAGTTATTTTTTAGTTCTAGAACTAAAAAAGTATAAAAAAAAAATAAATCCGGAAAACTGTTCACTGCTTTTTAAAAATATGCAAAAAAATAGCAACCTCCGTAGAATTTAAGTCCCCTCACGTATAAGGGCAAAGTTAATTTGTGGCTATTTAAAAAAATTTTAAAGTATATTCGAAAATTTCCCCATATTCTCTATGAAACAAAAATGTATAAGGTACTTTTCCCTGTTAGCCCATGTTTTGGTATGAGAGAATAAATTCTTTTCCAAAAACCAGGAGCCTTACTGAAAAACTTTTTTCTCCAGCAAGAAAGCTTTTTGGGGGTTGGTCTTGAGATCTTTTAGGACTTCCTACCTGCCCTTAGAATTCCTACTCCCCCCATTCTTTTGGTCTCTGCAAGGGCGCGCGGAAAACCGATTTTTTAATTTCACAATGGGAGAAAATTTCTTTTTTTCTTTCTTTTTTTCCTTTTGATTCTTTTCAAAAATTTTAAATAAATTCCCCATAGGGAGGGGGGCTTTTGTCCCCTAAATTTTCAACTGGAAAAAAAACTAAAAAAATTTAAATTTAAGTTGTTAAATTGGGTTGTTTAAACAATTTTAATAATAAAAATTTTTGATTGTAAAAATTTTTTTCCGTTTTTTTTTAAAAATTAATACATAAATTTTTTTTGATAAGTTTGACCATATTGGTGAAAATTTTGAAAAACATATATAAATTCCCCTTTCCCCCTTTAAAAAATTCCACCAGAATTTTGGGGAATATTTTGAAATTTCACCATTTTTTAGTTTTAGAAAATTTTGGATACATATTATTATTTTTTAAAAAATTTTAAATTTTTTTTTTTTTTTTTTTTTTTTTTTTCATAAGGTTAGGGGTATTCCACCTCCAATCATAGACAAATAACTTTCATGATAGGCTTTTCCCCAGTACCCCACAGCCCAGCGAAAACCCACTAAAGTCCCCCTTTTACGCTTTAGGTGAATATATAAAAAATTTTTTCCAAAAAAAAACAGGGAAACTAATGCACCCTGTTAATTATAATTGTTATAAAATGAAATGAGGATGTAAGCATGAAATGCCATTTGCGACCATATACTTCCCCTATTCTTTAAACGCTTCAAATGTAGCAACAAATGGAGGCGTACTCTCTAACTCTACGTCCTGATGTAGCCCCCGACAAAGAAGCTTCTAGATATAAACTCTCCATCAAATGAAAGCCTTTTATATAATTATTTAACAAAACAAATTAAAAAAGATTTTTTTTAATTGATTATTTTATCACGATAATCAAATAATAAAAAACATTATCATATTATATTTTTCATAGTTTTTCCTGTTACCATCGCCAAAGCCTCGTCACCCTCATCATCATCGTTATTGTCTTTGCATAGCAGGTCATGCTTTGCTCGGGGGGGTCATTGTCACCCTATCATTATCGTACACTGCCATACTTTTCTTTCATACCCCCTGTTTTGTCGTGTCATGTCATCTTACCGTCTCACGTTACTTTTTCAATATATTTTCTCCTTATCATCAAAGATGCTAGTAAGAAAAATAGAATAAGAAAAGTTTGGCAGCAAGAGTAGGGCTACATGCTAAAGCACGCTTTAGAGCACCCGCTTCGCCCTTTTAGGAGGCCCCAGTCCCCAAAGAGCTTTTCCGAGAGAGATGTTCGCAGGTGGGTTTCTTAAAGACAAAGAGTAAGATTCAGAGGGGTTTGGGCAAATGGTCAAAAGAGATTTGTTGTGGTAGTCAGAGGGTGAAAAACTTCACTTTGACGATGTGTAAACCTTAATCGTCTATTTGTGACAAAATGAAACCTAGAGTGGGCGGAATTCGGGGAAGTTTAGAGGACCCCAATTTTTTTTTTTCCGGGAGGAGATTCTCCCCCGATCTTTTTTTAGATAGCAGCTGCATGTTTTTAATAACCCGCCTCAGCTTTTAAACCCCTTTACATCTGGTAAATATAGAAAACGGTTTATTTTAAATTTTAAAATTTTGGCCCTTTATTTTTTTTTTTGCAGTCATCCCGTTTAGTTTTATTTTTTTGCATTTAAAATTTTTTATTCTATTTTATTCAGACTGCCATTAGATTGTCTGGTTTTTATAATAGCTTTTATATATATATAAATTATATAATATTTTAAAATATATATATATATATATATAAATATATATATATATACTAATATTTATGTGTGGGGGTGTGTGTGTGTGGTGTGTGTGGTGGTGTTGTGTGTTTGGGGTGTGTGTGGTGTTTGTGTGTGGGTGTGTATGTGTGTGTGGTTGTATATATATTATTATTTATATAATTTTATATAATAATAATATATATATATATATATATTATATTATATATAATTGTATATGTGTATATACATATAATATAATATTTTCGTGAAAACAAACACGATTATATATAATAATATATATATAATTTTATATTAAATAATATTTAAAATTTTATATACATTATATATATTTATATATATAATATTATATATATATATAATATATATATTATATACATATACATATATATAAAAACCACCACACACAACACACCCAACACACACACACAACACCAAAACACACACACACACACACACAAATATTATATAATATATATATTATAATTAAAAATATATATATTAATATTGTGTATATTTTGTATATATATTAATTTAAAAAGATATAGTGTTTACATTATACATATTACAATAATATAAATAATATATTTTCACACACAACACACCACACAAAACACAAAAACCACACACACACCACAACCCCAAATATATATATTATAAAATATATATTAAAAAAATATATATATTATATATAAATATATTTAATGTAACCCCTAAAAAAATATATCTTATTAAAATTTTAAAATGTATACACAAAATATATAATATATATATATATATATATATAATAATAAATATTTTTATATAATATATATATAATATATATAATTATTATATATATAATAATATATATAGAGGTACATATATTAAAATTTTTTAAGTATAATGTGTTTATATAATAAAATATAAAATAAATATATAATTATATAAATATATAAATAATATATATATAAAAATTGGATTATATAAAATAATATATATTGGTTATATTTAAATTAAAAAGTATATTGTGCTTACAAATAGAATAATAAAATAAAAATTATATTACATATTATAACATATAAAAAATTTAAAATTATAATTTTTATATATTATAAGATATATATAAAAATTTTTAAATATATAATAACATAACTTAATGTATATGTAATTTTAAAATTAATTATATAATATATTTATATATTATTTTATATAATATAGAATATATATAATATATTTTAATAATATATATAGATATATATAATATATATTTTATATATAAAAATATATTAAAACATATATATATATATAATATATTAATTATAATTTTAATATATTAAAAACTATTTATATTAAAATATATATATATATTATGTATATATATATATATATAATATATATAATAATTTTTATATTATAATTATGTGTGTGTTGTGTTGTGTGTGTGTGTGTGTGTGTGTCTGTGTGTGTGTGTGTGTGTGTGCTGTGTGTGGTTGGGTGTTTATGTGTGTGGTTGGGGGTTGTGTGTGTGTTGTTGTGTGGTGTGGTGTGTGTGGTCTTGTGTGTGGGTGTGTTTAGCATGTGTTGGGGCGTGCGGGGGGTGTGTGTGTGTGTGTGTGTGTGTGT
>NW_023664409.1:0-13855 GCF_015228065.2 Penaeus monodon
AATATTTATCTATTTTATTATATATATTATATATATATAAAATATATATATATATATATATTTTTATATTTTTATATTTAATATATTTTATTATTTTATATATAAAATTAATATATATAAAATATTAATATTTTTTAATATATATAATATAAAATTTATAAATTATATATATATATATTAAAAATTAATATATTTATATATATATTAATTAATTATGTGTGGTGTATGTGTGTCATATTTTAAATTATTTTAATAATAATTTAATATATATTATTATATTTTATATATTATATTATATATTTATTTATTTTAAATTATGTATATTATATATATTTTTTATAATATATATATTTTTATTTAATATACTAAAATATTTTTAATTATATATATTATATTTTAAATACCCCCGGTGTTGTGTGTGTTTATTTATATATATATATATAAATATATATAATTATATTTTATATTTATTATAATTTATTTATATTATAAAATATTTTTAAAATTAAAATGTATTTTTTATTTTTTTTATATGTGTGTTTAGGGGTTTTTTGTTTGAAAATTGCACTAAAAGGTGCACGGCTTGGAAGGAAAAAGCTCTGGAAAATTGAATTGGTGGGTTTGTAAGAATCGACGTAAAAAGCACCTACCCCCAAAAGGTAAAATACTGATTTTTAATGTTTAATTTAAGCTATAGCACTTTAAATTGATTTTAAATATAATGCGGACCTGCGCTTGTGAAATAAAAGCATAGAAGCTACCTTTGATTGAAAATGATGGTTTAAATACTTTTTAAGGCGAAGCATTTTAACTATTTGTTGTGAAATGTTTGAGTGGAATAAATATATTAATGGGAAAAAATACTAAGTTCTGATACCCTTCCCCCTTACGACTGGGGTTTGGACCTGCAGACGCTGCAGTCAAAACCCAAAAAACTTTTTTTGAAAAAAAAAAAGATCGAATAAAAATGAAATGAAGTAAACAATTGAATGGCTATAGTGCATAACGGGAAAGGGGTTTTAAGTGATATTCTTTTTTTTCCATATTTTGTAAATATCAAAAAAAAGGTTTAAAAATATATATATTTATAATTATATATATAATTTTATTATATAATATATCTATATCTATATATATATATATATTATTGTATATATTAATATAAAAATATATATTATTATTATTTATATATTTTTGTATATATATATAATATATTATATATATATTTTATATATATATAAATTATATATTATATATATATTTACTGAAAACAATATTTTCAACCCCCTATCTATCTATCAATCTATCATCTATACTAATAGATAGATAGTAGATAGATACCATATATATAGTGGGAAAACGGGAAATGATTTGACTTTATTTCCTTTTTTTAAATTTTATTTTATTTCTCATAAATAAATGGTTTTTAAAATATTATATATATTATATATTTATATATATTATATATATTTTTAAATATATATATTATATAATATATATATATATTTTTTTTTTTTTTTTTTTTTTTTTTTTTTTTTTTTTTTTTAAACCCACTATTCTCAACCCCCTATCTATGTATCTATTTTTTAAAAAAAAGGGAAAATAAAAAAAATATAAATAGCTTTTCCCCAAAGCCCAGCCCTGTCGAAAGTTTCGGTTAATCTCCGTCTCGGGCAACATTCCTCCCTTTAAAGGGGGGTTATCAGAACAAGTATTTTCTCTCCATAAAAAATTTTAATCTATATGTTATATAATATATATATAATATATATTATATATTATATTATATTATAAAATATAAAATTATTAATAATAATAAAAAATACACAGATAAACAAATAATATTTAAAAACCATATATCCCTATATAGATATACATATATCATTTTGTACATTCATAATATAAATATATCAGTACATATATGTTCTATACAGATACACATGAAATTATACATAAATGATATGTTTTTTATGGATATGTATATGTAAATTACAATGTATGTAACATACATATATACAATCTCATCATAAAGGGGGCAAACCCCCGAGGGGGCGCGGGCCGCATCCCCCTTCGTTTCCAGCCACGGGATCCCCGAGGCGAGTCTCCAGGCGGCAAAAAGGCCCATCTCTATTCCCCCGGGACGGGTCTCTCGGCTGCCCAAACCCCTGTTTCCCTGGGCTCCCACGGGTCCCCCTCACCAGGTTGCTCGCAGGAGCAACCTGGTGGGCGGGGTCGCCCCATAGGGAGGCGACTAGGGGCCATATAGCCTGAGTTGGCATCCCGGATTATGCAAGAAACGGGCCCCCTGCCATCTCACGGGAAACCGCCGTTGGACACGGGTCCTGCCACTGTACCCCTGATCCGGCGAAGGGACTTTTAAAAAAAGGCTAAAGGGCGAACTCCAAGGCACGGGATACGTCTATTTTTCGCTTCCATAAAAAAAACTGGAAGTATCGCCTTAAAGCCCGCAGCTTGGCCCTTTCTGCTGGGTCCCGACATCTCCAACCCCTTTTGTTACGATTTTCTGGCCCCCTGTTGCCGCCAACCCGTCTTCTCTTCCGGTCTGACACCCAGAGATATGGACTACGCCCCCAAGGTATGAAAAAATTTTTCTGGACTTAAACGTCCTCCCGCAAGCGGGATCGACTAAAGGGGTTTCCCCTAACGGGCCCCAAATCCTGAATCTTGGCCCTTGGTCCAGGGACCTCTAACCCGGGGGCTTCGCCTCTTGCTAAATGCCTAAGAGCCGCCACAAGTACCCCCAAGGACTCAGTGGGATGGAAAAAATCGTCGGCAAAGTCAGTCCGAGCCCTTTTTGCCTAGTGTTGCTCCGCACTACTTTGGCTGAAAGCTCTGCCCATTATCCAGTCCTACAAGTTTTTAAAAATGTGGGGTGCGGGGACACGCCTTCCCTCCCCCCTTAATTAAGGGGGAAAAAAGTTCGCCTACCCCCCACACTTAAAACAGCACTTTCAGTACCGTAAGAGGCTTCTCGGGCCCAATAACTGTGTCGAATTCCCCTGAGCCTCAATCTCCCATAGCGTTCCCCGATGCCCCGAGTCAACGCCTTTTTGGGGCCCGATGTGGCTGAAAGAAACCCACGCCAAACTCACAACGGCTTCCCACAATTACTCAAAGCGCTAAACGGTCTATTGTGGACTTGCCGGGAGAAAATCCAGACTGCTCCGTCTTGGTCCCTCAGTGGTGGTTGCGGACCCGTTTCAGAAGAGTAGGGGAAAACCCTTTTGCCTGTAGCTGAGCGTGTAATCCCCGGGTTTTTTTTCTACAGTCCCATCGACCCTTTCCCCCTTCCAAGAGGGATGCCCCACGCCCCTCCAGTCAGGGGAAAGGGGTACCAGACTGCCAAATGGCGCGGGACTGTATCGGGCCCCCGAGCCATGGGTTCACCCCCCTTTACAGTTCAGCGGGATTCACATATCCCTGCAGCTTTCCCACTTTTCAGCTTGAAATCGCCACCAACCTCTTTTAGGTGGGAGTTTTCCCCCTGTGGGTGGGCCCGGCAAGGCCTGAGACATCGCTTCCCCCAAGCAAACTGTTAGGACCCACCTGGTAAACTGTTAAAATACTCCCCCAACTTCACAAACCCCCAACAGATCTAGATGATCCGTCCATCCCTATGGGACTGCAGTCATCTTGAGGAGGTTTAGGGTTCAGTTTTCTCGGGGTTGGGTAGGCAGGCAAGGGTCATTTACCAAGAAATCCCTTTCGCCCTCCTCACGATTCCTGAGAACTGTTCTTGCCCCCTTCTCAGCATGTCCAGCCCTACGCACCATGGAACGACGAAAGACTTTTTCCCCATTTGCCGGCCCTTGCGACACGCTTCAGGGGCCTCTAATTCTCCAGGGGATGGACCCCCTTGTCCTTGGGCACCCCAAATGACCCTGACTGCTTCGGTTTTACCGCTTAAAGGGACCCCCACAGAGCACGGGACCCGTCAGGTTGCTGGTTCTGAATCGGTCAGAGCCCTCCCGGGGGAAACCCAGGGGCACACTCCTCCCCCCCTTATTTTCCCAAAGTGAAACCCCTTTGGGGGCCACGGGGGGAGGGGGGATTTTTTAAAGGGGAAACCCGCGGTAGCCACAAGCAGCCTAGGGTCGGTCCCACAAATTTCGCCTCCGGAAACCCTGCAGTTCTGGGGGATCCCCCATCGCGTGCTCAAAAGGATTGGTCGATCTCCTTGGCCCCTGTACCCGTATCGTGTCCAATCCCGCGATGCGAGTTGGGCGCTGGTACCAGAGCCAAGATCCTCATTTTCTGGGGCCCTTTGCAAAACCCGGGGAAAAGGGGGCTATTTTCGCTGCTGGGATCAGCTCCCACCATGGGGGGCCCACAGACATCTCGTAGCCAGCTCTTTTACGCCGGATACCGCTTGAAGTCGCCCGAACATGCGAATGTCTCGCCCGGGGAATCGTCTGCCACAGATCGAGTTTGGCGTAGAACGCCCCTTTCCATCGTTTTTTTTGACATCGTTTGGAGCGTATACAGCAAAAGAATGAAACCAAAAACATGCTCAGTCCCCCAAAGCCCCTGATACGCTCATAACCGGTGTCACTCGACTCCGCAGCTGAAGTCACTGGAGATGGCATGGCTACACCCCGGGGGGTGGGGCCTCCTGCGGCCCCACCAGTATAGGTGTAACCCCCACACTGATCGTGCCGCTACCAGGTCTTCTCCCTTGAAGGCAGCCCCTCAAATCCATCGCTTCAATTCCCCGATAGCAGAGGTAAAACCCCTCTCCTGCCGCAAACCGGATGTTCCAACGCCTACCCGGAAAACACGCCTGAGGGTTTAAACCTCGGGTGGGTCACTCCGGGTGCACCCCCCCCCTCTGCCGCTCCCACCAACCAGCCCCGATAAAGGGGTCGGAGGCTGTGGGCCGCCTATCCACCTGTGGGGTTCCCCAGGGCTTTCCCCCCCAACTTCATGGTGGGTTGGGGCCTGCCGGGCGCAGGCGGGACGAGTACTTCTTCAATCCTGCACCCCCCACTTTGCCCTCCCACGGGACCCCGCCCCCTACTTGCTGGGTGGGGGGGACAACCCCCTCCCCCCGCATTTCCTTTAAAAAAGACGTTGCCAGAGGGGCATTTTGGGGAGGAGGGCTGGCAAGGCCCCCCCTCCCCCGACCGCCCCCTTTCCCCGGGGGGGGGTAGGGGGAAATGTTATGTCATTTATTTAAAACATATACATTATTATTTAATATTATATATATATATATATATAATATATACATACAAAGTATTAATTAAAAAACATGTATGATACCAAAATTGTTGTATAAATAATGTTATATTTAAATATATGCAATGTATGTATTTTACATACTTTTTTTCATATATGTAAGTCATATAAACATCCCTTCCTGACCAGGCTCGAATCTAAATCACTCCGGGTATGAAATCGGGGGCATGCTAAACCAAACCCTCCACGCGGTCCATAAAAGGGGTGGCAACTGGATCTCACTACCCATAACTTCCTATTTACTTATACTTGATAATGATAGCAAGTTTTACACACACTCCCTGTGGGCCTCGGTGGAATTTATTGAGCATTCAAACCCAAAATCAAATGTCTGAGGTTATTTATGAAAAATGGAAAAATCATAAAACACTACTGTGTATGATTTCATACAACCCATGCTTATTAATATATACATCTGTGATGTATTATGTTGGCCCTACACATGTACTAGTACGCATATATACATACTGTGGTAGTATTTGGACATACACTGCGTATGTACTGCATCTACATATGTATGTATGTGCATGCATACAACTTGTATGTTTATTGTATGTATACATACACGTAGTATATACATGTATCATACATATTATTAGTACTGCATATATACAATTTTAAAGTTGTACATACATACTACATATGATGTTTTAATGCATAATACTTGTATTATGACATACTAGTACATATGTATTATGTATGTACATACATTTCATATTATGTATATACCTATTTCCAATATTTTATTGCGTGCTACATATATATGCTTACATACTACATATGTATGTAATACATATGCTGTACATACTAATATGTATCATATGCTATGTATGTACATATATGTATGTATGTACTAATTATATGTATATACATAAATGCAATGTATTTAATACATCATATGTATGTGATACAACTGCCTGTGTCTTGCAATCATTATACATTGTATGTTGTCCCTGCATACATACTGTTCATGTATGTACAAACAAATTTCATGTTTGCTTAAACTACAAATTATATACTACATACACTCATACATACAACATACTATCCATACATTACTACATATATACATATGTAAAAAACATGTAATTTTATGTATTGCATGCTACATATGTATGTATGTTTTAATACTAAATGTGTTGTGTATTATATATATATAATATTAAAATATATTTATTATATTAAAATATATTTTAATACATATTTTATGTATTATTTACATATATATGTGCCCATACATAATATGTATGTATATAAAAAACATATGGATAGGGTGTATTATTAAACAAAAGTTGTTTGTATATTGTATATCATTGTATATACAATTTGTATGTATTACATATGCTCGTATTATTGCAAACATATGTATGTTGTATATATACCCCCATCAGTAATATACATACATTGTATACATATTATGATTCATCATATGTATTAAATATTTATTAACAGGGTTTTACATAATTTTATACTATATATACATATATAGTATGAATATATGTAAATACCGTATATAATTATTTCAACTTGTATTAAAACTACATATGTATACATATGTTGTTATAACATGTTGTGTTTATATTACATACTACATATGTTTCATATAAAACCCGGGATATGTATTACATAAAACATATGTTATCATTTTTGGTATACTATTACAAACTCTTTGTTTATTTACTATATCCCAATTATTTATATACATACATCTTTTATTGGCACATAATATGTAAATTATACATACATCATATGTTTCATTATTATATATATATTATTATATATATAATATATATATATATTAAAATACACACCACATTCATATGTTTCATATCATACATACATATTTCTGCCATACATACTTTACTTAGTACATATGTTATATGTATTACATGTAGGGATATTATTATGTATGTATTTGTATGTATGTACGTATATACATGTTTGTATTATATCTGCTACACATGTTATATGTTTGTACATACAGGGAACATGTAGTATGCTTACATACTACCATGTATTTTGTTATCTGACCATGTGCAGTATTATGCACATAATATTATGTATATATCATACATTTTCATTTTTTATATACAAAATTGTAGTACATAAACATATATTGTACATATATGCATTGCAAAAATTTTATGTAGTACATCATATGTATTACATCATATGTATGTTTACTGCTATATATGTACACGCCAAAAAATATTTGAATATGTTATTACATACATATAATATTATGTACTACATACTACATATGTCATAGGGATGTACATACATCATATGTATTATGTTTTTACTACAACATATGTATGTATTATTAATACATACAAATTGTATATATGATGTACATCATACAATTTTTGTATACATGTATATACAAAATGGTATGTAACTACACATACTCTACATATTTAGTAGCTGCACATACATAATATGAAATGTATCATGTACATACGTCATTGTATTCCATACATACTTACACATGTATTTATATATGCATTACATACTACATTGTATTCCAAAAATAATACAACCTTTGTTTATATACATACATGCATGGGTATTATGACTCGTACATGTATTGTTTATCATTTTTTCCTTTTCATAAAATACCTCATACATCTGCTTGGGATTTAAATTGCTCAATCATTTCCAAAGGGGGTCCCCACGGGGATGGTGAAAAAACTTTGCTATCATTACTCAAGTATAAAAAATAGGTATGCCCTATGGAGCTATGAGATCCTAGTTGCACACCCCTTTTTATACCGCGTGGCATGGTTGGTTTAGCACGCCTCCGATTTCATACCGGAGTTTAGATTCGATCCTGGTCGGGAAGGGATGTTATATTGTACTTACATATATGCATAATATGAAATTACAAAATATGCATATATTAAATTATCAAATGTATACATACTATTAGGGGTTACATCATGTGTATTTTTAAAATTACATTGTATGTTTTAAAATTATTATATTATATATATATTATATATTAATATTATGTTATGTATATATAAATGTACATATACTTTCCCCCCTACCCCCCGGGGGGAAAAGGGCGGCTCGGGGGGGGTGGGCCTTGCCAGCCCTCCTCCCCCAAATGCCCCTCTGGCAACGTTTTTTTTAAAAGGGAAATGCGGGGGGGAGGGTGTTGTCCCTCCCACCCAAAGTAAGGGGTGGGGGTCCCGCGGGGAGGGAAAATGTCGGGTCAGGTTGGAACGAGAGTTACTCGCCCCGCCTGCCCCCCGGCGGGCGCCCCCCCCCCATGAAGCTTGTGGGGGAAAAGCCCTCGGGCCCCCCACAGGGGGATGGCGGTCCCACAGCCTGCCGACCCCCTTTTCTGGGGCGTTTTTTGTGGGAGCGGCAGGGGTGGGTGCCCCCGGAGTGACCACCCGAGGCTTAACCTCGGGCTGCTTTCCGGGTGGCCTTGGAACATCCGGTCCTTGCGGCGGATGAGGGTTTTACCTCGGCTATGGGGGAATTGAAGCGACGGGGATTGAGGTGGCTGCCCTCTCAGAGTGAAAGACCTGGTGCGGCCGTCATGTGGGGGGTTACCCCTACTACTGGTGGGGCCGCACGAGGGCCCCACCACCTCCGGGTGAGCCATAGCCATCTCCGTCACTTCACCCTGCGGTAGTCGAGGTGACACCGGTTGATACGTATCATGGCATTGAGACTGAAGCTGCTTTTGGTTTCTGTCTCTTATTGCTGTTACGCTCCTACCGATGTACAAAAAACCCGATGTAAAAAGGGCGTTCTACCCAAACTCGCACTGTGGCAGACTTTGCCCCCGGCGAACATTCCATTTTTTCTGGGCACTTCAATGCGGTATCCGGCTGTGACCGAGCTGGCTACGAGATTCTGTGGGCCCCCCATGGCTGGGGAGCTACCCCGCAGCGAAAATCCCCTCCTTCCCCGGGGCCTTTGCTAGGCCCCCAGAAATAGGATCTCTGGCTCCGGGTCCCAGCGCTCCAACTCGCATCGCTGATTTGGGTACACGAACGGGAAAAGGGGCCCAAAGGAGATCCCCCAATCCTTTAGCCGCGAGGGAGCCCTCCAGAACTGCAGGGTTTACCGGAGTGCGAGTTCTGTGGCACCGCCCATAGGCTTCTTGTGGCTACCCTCGGTCCCTTCAAAACTCCCCGTCCCTCCAGGGCCCCCTAAGGTTTTTTTACTTGAAAACAAGGGAGGGGGAGTGTGCCGGGGGGTTCCAGGGCATCTCTGCCCGTTCTCAAAACCACAACCTGCGGATCCAGTTGCTCGTGGGCCCCTTAAAGCGCGTAACACTCGAAGCAGCTCAGAGTCCTTGGCGTCCCCGGGGACAAGGAAATACCATTCCCTGGGACTTAGAGGCCCTGGCTTCGCAAGGCTCGGTAATGGGAATCAAGTCTTGCGTCTTCCATGGTGCGTGGGGCTCGGAACGCTAAAAGGGGAAAAGGAACAGTTCATCAGGAATCTTGCTGAGGAGGTCGAAGGCCTTTTTTGAAAATGTTTCCCCCTGCCTAAAAGCCCTGAGAAAACTGAACCCTAAGCCCTCCTCACAGATGACTGAATCCGATCACGGATGGACGGGTCATCCGATCAGTTGGGGTTCGTGAACTTGGGCTGAGTATTTTTAAAAGTTGTCCAGGTGGATCCCCCAAAAGTTAGCTTGGGTGCAAGCGATGCTCGGCCCGTCCGGACCCCCATCAGCGAGGAACCCCCTACCCTAACAAAGGGTTTGGCTGGCGATTTCCAAGCTGAAAGTGGAAAACGCGGCATATTATATCCCTCTGAACTGCTAAGGCTGGGGTGAAAATGGCTCGGGCCTGCATACAGTCCTGACTGCTTTTGGGATCTGGTACCCTTCCCCCGACCTGCTGAGGGGGTGGTCATCCCTCTCTGGAAGGGGAAAAAGGGTCGATGGATGTCAACTACCGGGCATTCACTTCCAGCATACCAGGGAAAGGTTCTCGCTCAATTCTTTTGAAACGGATCCGCAACCACCCCGAGGACCAGAGACCGGAAACAGTCTGGATTTACTCCCGGGGAATCCAATAGACCGTACCTAGGCTTCGATTTTGTGGGAAAGCCGCGTGATTTGGTCGTGGGTTTTCTTTTCGCCTACATCGACCTCAAGAAGGCGTTTTTTACTCGGTCTCGGGGAAACGCTTGGGGAATTTCCCGAGGTCAGGGGAATTCCGACACAGTTATTGGGCCCGATAGAAGCCTCTATACTGGTACTGAAAGTGCTGTAAAGGGGGGTGGGGTATTCGAACTTTTCCCCGTTAATTTGGGGGGAGGCAAAGGGGTGTCCTTGCCCCCACTTTTTAAACCCTTTAGGGGCTGGGTAAGGCAGAGCTACTAGCCAAGTCATGCGGAGCAACCTAGGCAATATTGGTCTCGACTTGACTTTGCCGACTGTTCCATCCTACTAGTCCTTGAGTCCCTTGTGGCGGGTCTTGTGCTTTACAATGAGGCAAGCCCCCGGCTTAGAGGTCTCCTGGACAAGACCAAGATTCAGACTTTGGGCCTGTTAGGGGAACCCCTTCAGTCATCCATGCTTGCGGCGAGGCTTGAATCCGGAAAATTTTACATACCTTGGTGCGTAGTCCATATCTCTGGGGTTTTCAACCCGAAGTCAAAAAACGGGTTGGTCTGGCAACAGGGGCCATAACTCGATCACAAGAGCGTTTGGAATGTCGGTACCTATGCAGAAGGGCCAAACTCTGCTTCAAGGGCCTGATACTTTTCCTTTTGCTCTATGGAACGAAAACCCAGCGCTATCCAGTCCTTGGGGTCTCCCCCTTGATGCCTTTTTGTAACAAGTCCCTTTGCCGATCATGGGGAAGTTGGCAGGACCCCTGTCCCCAACCGGCGGTTAACCGTGAGACTGGGATGGGACCTGTTACTTGCATAATCCGGGATCGCCAACTCAGGCTATATGGCCCCTAGCTCGCCTCCCTAGGGCGACCCTGCCACCAGGTTGTCTCCCTGCGAGACAAAACCCGGGTGGAGGAGACCGTGGGACGTCCTAGGGATCATGGCTTGGGGAGCTCACGGAAACCTGTCGTAGGAATAGAGATGGCCCTGTGCCCGCCTGGAGCTCGCCTCAGGGTCCTCGGGCTGAACAAAAGGGGGGATGCGGCCATGCCCCCCGCGGGGTTAGCCCCTGATGATATGATATGTAATATGTATGTTACAACTATGTTATTTCATTAATATCCTATAAATACATACTCATTTATTATAATTACATGTTACTGAAATACTAAGTAGTGTATATTTTCATATTATGTTATGAATATATTTATATATGTATACTTTATGTTTTTAAATGTGTTTTAAATTTCTTTTGTTTTATCTGTGTTTATATATATTATATATTAATATATATATTTATATTATATTATAAAAATTATATAATATTTTAATAAAAATATTTATATTTTACATATATTGGTTTAAATATTTTATGGAGAGAAATATACTTAGTTCTGATCCCTTCCCTTTTAAGGGCGGGAATGTATCCCAAGCGGAGAAAAACCTGAACTTTCGACATGCGGGACATTGGAGAACGCTATTGATATTTTTTTATTTCCTTATTTTGTAATAATATGATCTAAGGTTGGTTAAAATGTGGGGTTCCTAAAAAAAAAAAAAAAAAAAAAAAAAAAAAAAAAAATTATTAAATTTATATTAATAATATATTAATATATAATATATATATATTAATATATATATTAATTATATTTAACCATTTATTTATGAGAAAAAAATATATATTACAAAAAAAGGGAAATAAAGTCATATCATTTTTTTTCCCACTATACTCATAGGTATTATCTATCTATCATCTATCTATGTATAGATAGATTTGATGATAATACTGTGGTTGAGATTTGTGGTTCATAAATTTATAAAAATTATTATATAAAATTATATATATATTTATATATATTATATATATATATAATATTTACAAAAATATATATACATATATATATTTTATAAAATTTTATTTTAATATATAAAATTTTATATATATATAATTATATTTTATAATTTATATTATTTTATATATGTGTATATATATATTTTAAAATTTATATTATATTATTATATATTTAATATATATTATTATATTTTTAATAGATATATTATTTTAATTATATATATATATATATATTTTTAATTTTAAAACCCTTTTTTTTTTTGCATTTTAAAATTGGAAAAAAAGCAATATCTTTTTCCCACATCCTTCCGTTATTGCACTATAGCCCTGTCAAAATGTTTTTTCTTCACTTCACTTTTCTTTTTCGATTTTTTCTTTTTCAGAAACGTTTTTTGATGTTTTACTGCAGCGTTCTGCAGTGTCCCAAAACCCCAGTCGAAGGGAAGATATCAGAACTTAGTATATTTTTTACCATTAATATTTTTTCCACTCAAAAACCCTTACCAACAAAATTTCTTTACAGCTTCGCCTTAAAAGTATTTAAACCATCATTTACAATCAAAGGGAGCTTTAATGCTTAAAGTTTTCACAAACCCCAGGTCCCATTATATTTTAAAACAATTTAAAGTTTCTATAGCTTAAAATTTCAAAAATAATAAAATCAGTATTCACCTTTTGGGGGTCATGCTGCTTGTACTGTCTGATCTCTTACAAAAGCCACCCTTCAAATTTTCCCGACTATTTCCCTTTCCCAAACACCGTGTCACCCCTTTACGTCAATTTTCAAAAAAAATACACTAACCACACAATAAATAAAAAAAAAATACATATATATTATTATATATATATATATATATAATTTTCATATATAAAATTATATATATATATATATATATATTATATATATATATATTATATATATCATACACACCACACACTCGTGTATTATATATAATATATTATATATATCATATATATAAAATATATAATATTATATATATAATATAAAATATATTTATATATATATATATTATAATATATAATATATATATATATATATATATATATATTATAAATATCTATATATATATATATTATAATATATATAAACCCTATATATATATATATAAATTATAAATATAATATAAGTATTAAAATATATATATATTATATATTATTATATATATAATATATATATATATATAATATACATATTATACACACACACTCGTGTATTATAGTAACTGTATTGAATATATATACATGTATTACCACACACCACACACCACCACACAACACACACACCCACACACACACACACACACCCACACCACCCACACACCACACAAACACACCCACCACCACACGCATATACATATATATATTATATATATATTATATATATATATATATATAATATAATTATTATTAACTATATATATTTTTTTTTATTTGACAATACATAATACATTACATATACTTAACATAAATAATCAATACATAATAATAAAAAAAAACACACACACACCCTTTCATGCCCTAAATGATATATTCTAATCAAACGTTAGTAAATTTCTCATACTATTCTTTTCACTAACATGGCATCTGCATTTTTCTATAAACCCTTCATTTTTATCATGCATATCTGTATAT
>NW_023664410.1:0-13855 GCF_015228065.2 Penaeus monodon
CTGGTTTACTAAAAAAAATAAAAAAAGATCGGGTTTTCTATTATAAAGTTATGAGTGTCATTCACCAGTCTCAATAAAATCGATTCTCGACCCCACCTCCAAACCCCGACGGTCCCTTTAGTTTAGACAAGCCACGCGTAAGGGACTTTTACCTTGCAGATAATGATTATCTTAGACTTCTGAAACATCATTTAGTTCTAGCATTAAAAGCAATTTAGAGCCAGCCTAGGCACGCCTAGTTTTGGGGCCCAGTTTAATGTTACCATGGGTGGAAGCTAGGTTTGGGAAAATCCGACCTTGCTCCTGGATTATATGGAAAATAGGGGTTTAACTATCATTTGACACTCATCTAGAGGCTTGCCAATGCAGTTTATCTTTTATTATCAACGATTATAAAGATTACAAAGTTCTCGTCCCGGGGAATCGAAAAGGGCTCGCGGGTGAGAGCCGCGTATCCTAGCCACTAGACCACACGGGATAAATTGTAACAATCTAACATATGAAAATACAGCATTTCCAAGAAATGTTGTAATCTATGGAAGCATCGAGATACTTTTAATTTAAGTGTAGTTAAATTTTCTGTATTATAACAGAGTTGGCACTGTGTCATCATAAATATCGTAACCATCTTCATTTATGTATCAATCATAACGGTATGCTCATGCTTGAGCACCGGGGACCTCTCCACCACCCTTTCGCCTAAACTCGATCTTACGCTTTTCTTTCCACTTATACCATCGACAGCCCGCAAAATCTTTGATATTGTCGCCAGTCTTGTCTTTGGTTTGCCTCTTCCTCTGTTTCCTATCACCATCCCTGTCAGCAAGCTTTTCTCAATACTCTTACTTCTCATTACATGACCAATAAACTTTAATTTCCTTTTGTTCAAGATGTCCAAAAGTCGGTCTTTACAATTTATTTTCTCAGCACTTCATCATCTCGTCTTTTTCTGTCCAGCTAATACGCAGTACTCGTCCTGTAACACCACATTTCAAAACTATTGATCTTTTTCTTGTCTATCTACTTCAACACCCAACACTCAGAACCCTATGATGCAATTGGGAAAACTAATGATTTTAATAACCCCAGCTTTGTCCGTAAGGCAAGCTTCGGTCTTTCCAGATGTTATTGAGAGCAACTGTGGCGCTTTTGGCAAGGGGAATTCTTCTTTTATCTCCGGTGAATCATCATATGTATTAGTTTTAAAAAAGCTCCAAGATAAGTGAACTCTTTCACATTTTCCACAAACATTCCATTGGTTTTAACATGTTTCATCATTGTTCATTGCCCGGGTTTTCTTTTAATCTTCCCTGATCTTAGTTTTCTTGGCATTAAGAAAAAAGCCCGCCTTTTTGCTTGCTTCTCTAACTTTATCTAGTATTGTTGTATATTTATTACGATATATGTAGATATATAAATCCTCTGTAAGCACATGCTAATTCACTCTCTCCCCTCCAGACAAGTCAAGCAGTCATTTGTGCTGTTTTGTTATTGTTGATACTTGGGTGCACTGTGTGGAATGAGGGTTCGATAGTTTTTCCCTAATTCGCACTATGCCTGGCAGTGCATTCATTAGCCAATCAGCATTTATGAGGATTAATGACGTCATCAGTCCCAATGTTTTGGAGTTTCTACTCTACCAAAGACCCCTTTAGTAAAAAACTGGCAGTAGTTCTCTCCCATATCCTGTAACTATGAGGAAGGATATGCAGCTTGCGTCTTCTATTTGATGGAACATGAACTGGCAATATTTTGGAAACTCACTTTTGAGCCTAACGAGAAAATTTAGCAGGGTAAGTATCAAAATGGGCAATGGCAATGTTCAAAGGAACTAAACATTTCAATTGTATGTTAATTTGGCTATGTATGCCATATTTAATGTCATTTTTTTTCCTTCTCAGAGACTGAAAAGTTCAACAAGCTACCACCACCTCAACTTTCTGTACTGAACCTGCGACCAAGATGATGCTCTACAGTGTACCTGTTCCTTATCCATCTCCTACTCTTACTTATCAGACGTCAAAAGGACCCCACACTTCAGTTCTTACACGTCTCACTTCACCTTGTACAACTTCAACCCCAGCCGCTTGTTTCGGAGAGTGTGTATTGGGGACCGGGAAGAGGAAATTTACAGAGGAGTCTGAAAGTAAGCACAGCGAGGCAGGACGAATATCATACTTACAAGGATATGGCAGATGACTGAAATTCACGAGGCACGATGAAAGAACATCTAAAGGATGCAAAGTGAGAAGCTGAAAAAGAAACTCGAAGAATTTGCAACATTATAAGGGCAGATTCTCATTCGTCCATCTCAATAAAAGCGATTCTCGACCCCAAAACTGGACGGGCCCACTTAAGCTAAAACATGCACCCCCCACAGTGTTTATACCTAAATTTTTGTAAATAATGATCACCTTATAATTCTTTAAAACACTATTTAGTTGACAGCAAATTTAAAGCCTAGCCCACGCCTAGCTCCGGGGAGTTTAACTGAAATGTTACCAAATTGACCGGGAGTAACTGAAGTTGTGGAACTAAACACTTCAGAAAATGGGCTATGCTCTTGCTTTAAAAGGGCCCAATTAGTGTTTAGAATTTCTAAAGACTTGCTAATACGGGTTATTTTTCATTATTACCAAGTAAAAAGATATTTCCCGTGCCGGGAATCGAACCCGGGCCTCGCGGGTGAGAGCCGCGTATCCTAGCCACTAGACCCCCGGGGATATAGTTTTAAAAGTATATATAAAAAAAAAAAAGATAAAAAAGAAAAAGAAAATGACGGTGCCTTTTCAATAGTTTTACCCCTGTGGAAGCTAGAGACAAAAAACTGTAAAAGGAAGTGAGAGGGCATCGAGTTTCCAAAATTTTTTTGGTAAAAAAAGCAAAATTGCATGTATTTAAATTCAATCGTAGTGTAAAATTCTATCTAGATATATAATATCCACAGATATAAACACACTTATTCATTCACTCACTCTTTTACATACGCACACATACATACGTACATACATGTGTGTGTGTGTGAGTGTGTGTGCGTGTGTGTGCGTGTGTGTGTGTGTGTGTGTGTGTGTGTGTGTGTGTGTGTGTGTGTGTGTGTGTGTGTGTGTGTGTGTGTGTGTGTGTGTGTGTGTATGTGTTTGTTCTCAGAATGAGTACTGCCAACGTATGCAATTTGCCATACATGTAATTTGTCACTGCACAATGACGAGGGTTACAAGCACGTGTTATACAAAATAGCTTTTATACTAACTGTAAAACCCCCTGTTCTTCAAGAAACACATTCCAACCATTTGGTAATAATAAAAAACCAGTAAAGATATGGGCTGTTAATCCAAAAATGTCAGCAACCCATTCGCTACCATGCACACTGGGTAACTTTAATGAACCTTTTGGTCAAAGGGCCTGTAATAATGACAGTTCCGGGGGAAGACTGGGTTGACCGATAGAAGAAGGCGGAGTCATTGCAAACATCTTTCGCGGGCAATCTGGGCAAAAATCCTTAAACGGACCCCAGTTAAAGAGTTTTGATCATGAAAAACGAAACCCTCAGTAGTCACGAACGATTTTTCCTTAATGAATAAAAGAAGGGAAAGTTTTATATAACATGTTTAAAATGAAAATGGGAAACATTTCACCTACTTCGAAAGCACGGAAAAAGAAAAATTAGATTTTGGGGCCATGTCAGAATTCGCTTAAGCTTACTTTTTTTCCCCGGAAAAAAGAATAAAGTTAAATATGGGGCTGAAAAAAATAAACCATTTATATATATTTTAATAATATATATTATAATATAATAATATATATCTATGTATTATCTATCTATTATCTATCTATCTATCTATCTACTTCTATCTACTATCTATCTATCTATCTATTTATCTACTATTAAAGGGCCGCAATGATTTACGAAACGATAATTCATCCCACACGCCCGTCGCGTGGTTATAAAGGGGGCGCGTTGTGGGCAACCGGGCTGAAAATGTTAAATATCTCTGGAAAAAAAAGAAATAAAAAACGGGCCCCAATTAAAAACCCCATTAAAATGGGGAACGTGAACGTAAAAAAATGAAAGAGATGGTAAATTACATACTGTCTGAACAAATGGATAGATAAAACATTAAAATACTAAAAATCTGAGCCCAATTGGGAAAGTAGGGAATTTTTTAAAAACTAAAGAAACAAGACAGTTCTTTTTTCGGGAAAAGAAGAAGGAATTAAAGCCCCCGGGAGTTGCTATGATTCTAAAGAAAAAATGCAAATGCCAAATTTGGGGTACAGCCCAAAAAATGATCGCTTTTAAAAAAAGTCGAAAACAAGAAAAAACCTCATAATATTTATCTCATCACGCACCAACCAATATTCAAGTGATAAAGAAATGGAATTTTTTTATAACTCCCCTCCAAAAACTTTAGACACAATCCCTAACGAGTTTAAAAAATAATTGGGAGACCTCAACGCCAAAGTAGGAAAAAAAAATCTAAAAATACACCTGTGGAAAATTCGGCCTTTGGAGTTAATGAAAGAGGTAAAGATTTTATTAATTCTGTAGTCAAATAATTTAGTTTAGCCAATACATTGTTCCAACCCCACCCAAGACACTTGTCACGTTTTTTTCACCAGACAAAAGAACACGCAACCAAATTGACTACATTTTGCTAAACCAAAAAAGGAAGATTTTCATAAAGTTCCAAAAAAAAGACCGGTCCCGACTGCAACTGACCCCCAACTACAACTATCGACTTTAAAAAAAACTCAAAAAAGGGGCGTCCAACCCACTCAAAAGCTCACTAAAAAACTCTTGATAAAACTAAATTCGTGTAAAACAAATTTGAATACTCATCATTAAAGAGAAAAAAACCCAAAGGTTGGGGGGAAGAAGGAAAGACTCTTGCTGACCTGCTTAAAAACTTCGCCAAAAGAAAAAGACAATTCCCCTGGATACTAAAAAAACACAAAGTAAATTTGAAAAAAGAAGATGCCAAAAATAAAAAGGTATCAATAATCCTTTTAAAAAAGTATTTACAAAAACAAAATACAAAATTCAAAGATTATTGCGACGATAAGGAAAATATTTAAATGAACTTGCCAAGAATTGAAAATGTTCTATAAATAAAAACAACAAAAGAATCTCCAAAGGAGTACGAAACTCCACGAAAATTTAAACCTAAAATGGACACTATAAAAACTGAAGATGGACTTGTTTTAATGTGGGGGAAAAAAGTCAAAGATAGGGGAAATCAATATTGTTCCAACTTATACAAAAAGAAAAATCTAACAACAAATTAAATTAACTAAAATGACAGCGGGAGAACCCCGCCACTGGGACAAGTTATAAAAGCATAAAAAAAATAAAAATAACAAGACCCCCCGGAAATGTAAAATAAACAAACAAATTAAAAAGCGGGCAAAAGTGTTGAATACTTCTTCTAAAAACTCTGTACAAAAATTGAATGAAAGAAGAGGGCCAAAGACGGGTAAATCAGTCTTTACCCCCATACCAAAAAAAAGGTGAGCACTCCAATAAACAGTAATGAAAATTCCCTTAAAAAGTACAGCAGAAAAATTTTGTTAAAAATTATTGCTGAAAAAAAAAAGTTAAGTTAAAGAGGAAAATTTGCGAAAAAGCAGGTTTTCGCCCGGGAAAAGGTACCAAAACCAGATTCTAATTTAAAATTGTCATAGAGAAAAACAGAAACATCAAAGACCTATACCTGGTTTAAAAGATTTTTGGGGAAAGCTTTTGATACTGTTATCACGATATCCTCGGAGTAGCATTGCGTTTGGGGGGTTTCCAAACCATCATCCAATTGGTAAAAGCTTGATGCCAAAACAAGCACTGTAAGAACCATTTTATGGTTAAAGAATGGTTCGAATCAAAAAAGAGTAGACGGTTGCATTCTGTCTCCGCCCTCTTTATTATATTCTGAAAAAATTATAAAGGGGTGCTCTGGGAAAATTTTTGAAGGAACTGGGGATTTTGGGAGATAAAAAATTAAAATCGAGGTCGCCGATGATATATTTTTGTTTGCCACAGTATCACTAAACTACAACAACTATAGAAAAAAGTTAGAGAAGCAAGCGAAAAGGGGGGCTTATTTTTTAATCCCAAAAAAACTAAAATCTGAAGATTCAAAATAACCGCAATAAACAATGATGAACATGTTCAATAAATGGAAATTGGGGAAATTGAAGAGTTCCTTATTTTGGACTTTTTTTAACTAAAAAATTGAGATTCCCGGAGATAAAAAAAAAATTACCATTCCCAAAAGCCCCACAATGCTCTCAATACTCTGGAAAGCCCCAACATTACCTTACGGAAAAAGCGAGGTTATTGACCATTTTTTTTTCCAATTTTGCTCTAGGGTTCTGAGTGTTGGTGTTTGAAGAAATAGACAAAAAAAAGTAAATGTTTTAAAATGTGGTTACGCGGTACGGGTTTAGTGGACAGAAAAGAAGCAAATTTTGGAAAGTGCTGAGAAAATAAATTTAAGACTGCCCTTTTGGGACTCTTGAAAAAGGGGAAATTTAAAGTTTTTTGGTCATGAAAATGAAAGTAAAAGTTTGAGAAAAACTTGCTGCGGGGATGGTGATAGGAAACAAGGAAGAGGAAAACCGAGAAAAGACTGAGCGACAATATCAAAGATTTGCGGGCTGTCGATAGTAAAGTGGAAAGAAAAGCGTAAGATCGAGTTTAGTGGCGAAGGGGGTGGAGAGGTCCCGGCTCTCAAACGACATACGTTATTGATTGAAAAGGGGGGCGGGGTGCCGATGGTTAGAGCTGGGGCCCAAAGACTTCACGACGGAAATCGGGTTTCGAGGGTTCGAGTCCCGCCGGGCGCTTTGTTTCCCTTTTGGGAAAGAACTTCACCTCGTTGCCTGCCTAGCCGCGGGTGGCCAAGCCACCCAAGTCGGGGCCGGGGTAAAGAGAGGGGTGATCGGAAAAAAAAAAAAAAACCGGGGGGAAAGGCAATGGAAAAACCACGCTCAAAATTGCCAAGAAAAATCAGGGAAACCCCAATCGTAAAGTCCGCGGTGGCCAAAGGGTTAAAAGGCTCGGACTCAAGCTGTCACGAGGAATCTGATTCGGGCTCGATCCCCGGGCCGGCGCGTTGTTCCCTTGGCAAAAACTTCACCTCATTGCCTACCTCCCACTGTGGGGGCAACCCAGCCCAATCGTGCGGCCCCCAAGCCCGGGAAAAAATAGAGGAATTTTCCCTAAAGGGTAAAACCGCACTCTCCGTGAAAGGAACTAGGGACCCTACCACTACTCCTCCAAACTCCAACATGAAAAAACAAATACCCTCTGTGCCCACGGCGGCTCGACTAACCTCCTTAAAAAGAAAATATTATATATTATATATATATATATATTTATATATATATTATATATATTCTTCTTTTAACGTAGGTTCATGTCTGACCGCCGGGGTCCAGCATGATCTTTTTTTTCATTTGATGCTTTTGGATGAGTCGGGGTGGGGTCCCTTTCCCTTTCCCCCGGGAAGTCCCGGGTGTTACCCTTTTAGGAAATCATTCTCTCTATTTACCCGGGGTTGGGGACCACACTGACTTGGGCTGGCTTGCCCGCACAGTGGCTAGTAGCAATCGGTAAGTTCTTTCCCCAAGGGAACAACGCGCCGGGCCCGGGTGCCCGCCCCCTTGAACTCAGATTGCCGTCGTGACAGTTTTTGAGTCCGTCTCAACCATTCCCCCACCGCGGACTTGCATCATGGCTTCCAGATTTTTCGGGCAATTTAGAGCGTGGTTTTGCCATTCCCTTTCCGCCCGGTTTTTTTTGTTTTTTTTTCCGATCACCATCTCTATTTACCCGCACTGACTTTGGGGTGGCTTGGGCCCCCACGCTAGCAGGGAATCGGGTGAAGTTCCTTTCCCAGGGAAAAAACGCCCGGCCGTGACTCGAAACCCCCGAACTCAGATTGCCGTCGGACATCTTGAGTCCCTGCTCTAAACCCTTCGGGCCCCCGCGGCCCTTATCAACAATAACGGTACTCATGTTTGGGGGCCCCTGGACCTCTCACCATCCTTTGCCCTAAACCGTCTTACGCTTTTCTTTCCACTTAAACTATCGCGCCCGCAAAAATTTTTTATTGTCCTCGCTTTTCTTCGGTTTTTCCCTTCCTCTGTTCCTATCACCATCCCTGTCAGCAAATTTTTCTCAAAACTTTTCTTTTCTTTCATGACCATAAAATTTAATTTCCTCTTTTTCAAATTCCAACATCAGTCTTTACATTTTTTTTCTCAGCACTTCTCATTCGTCTTCTTCTCTGTCCACTAATCGCATACCCGTTGTAAAACCCATTTCAAAACTATTGATCTTTTTCTTTTCTATCTCTTCAACCCAAAAACTCAAACCCTATGATGCAATTGGAAAACTAATGGTTCAAAAAACCTCGCTTTGTCCGTAAGGTAATCTTCGGTCTTTCCAATGTTATTGAGAGCAAATTTTGGCGCTTTTGGCAATGGTATTCTTCTTTTTATCTCCGGGGAATCTCATATTATTTGTTAAAACAGCTCCAAGTAAGTGAAATTTCACATTTTCCCAAACATTCCCTTTATTTTAAAATTTTTTCATTTTTCATTGCCGGTTACTTTAATCTTCATGATCTTAGTTTTTTGGCTTTAAAAAATAACCCCGCCTTTTCGCTTGCTTTCAAATTTATTAGTTTGTTGTATTCATGAAACTGCTGGGAACAAACCCTTTTCATCGGGGTACTCAGTTTGATATTTTGTAAAAACCCCCAACACCCCCGTTTCCCTTTAAAATTCTCTAGAGCACCCCTTTTAATTGTTTCAGAAAAATTTAAAAAGGGGGCGGAGACAGAATGCAACCCTGTCGTACTCCTTGTTTGCTTCGAACCATTCGTTAACCCTGTGGTTTTTACAGCTGCTTGTTGTTGGTCATCAAGGCTTTTACCATTGGGTGTCTCTTGGAAAACCCCCCCGCCTGCTATCCAAGGTATGTGTCAAAAGTTCAAAAACTTCCACAAAACATGAAAAAACAGGTATAGGTCTTTTGTGTTCTCTTTTTTCTCTTGAAACAAATTTTTAAAATTTGAATCTGGTTTTTGGTACCTTTTCCCGGGCAAAACCCGCTTTTTTCGTCGGCAATTTCCCCTCTTAACTTCAAATTCTTCTTTCCAATAATTTTCAACAAAATTTTGCTGCTGGACTTATTAAAGGCAATTGTTTTTATTACGTTTTCATTGGAGTGCGCACCTTTTTTAGGTATGGGAGTAAAGACTGTTTTTTCCCAGTCTTCTGGGCCCCTTTCTTTCATTTCCATATTTTTTTTACAGGTTTGTAGAAAAATATTCAAAACCCTTTCGCCGCATTCTTAATTTTTCCTGTTATTTTTATCTATTCCGGGGGTCTTTTTATTCTTTACTTCTTTATGGGTTTTTTAACTTCGTCCCCATGCGGGGGTTCATCCCGCTGTCATTAGTCCTAATTAAAGTTGTTGTTAGATTTTTATTCTTTTTTTATAGTTTTGGGAAAAAATTGATTCCCTCATCTTTGACTTCTTTTCCATCACATAAACAGTCCCTCTTCTTTTTTATAGTGTCCCTTGTAGTTTAAATTTTTGTGTGATTTTTACTCCTTGGTAGAGTTTTTTATTGTCTTTTTGGGTAAACATTTTTTAATTCTCTGGCAAAGTTCTTTAAAAATTTTTTCCCTTTTCTTGTCGCAATAAACTTTGAATTTTTTTATTTTTTTTTTGAAATTACTTTTTTAAATGGATTATTGATACCTTTTTATTTTTTCATCTTCTTGTTTTAATTTCACTTAGTGTTTTTTTTTAGATATCCGGGGGGAAATTTTTCTTTTTCTTTTTGGCGATAGTTTCTTAACAGTGCTCAAAGAGTTTTTTTTTCTTCTTCCACAAATCATTTGGGGTTTTATCATCTTTACTTTATTGATATTTCAAATTTGTTTGCACTGCAAATTTTGTATTGTTATCAAGTTTTGTGTCGACTTTTGAGGTGGGTTGAGCTCCCTCTTTTGATCTTATTTTAAAATCGATATTATAGTTTGGTCACTGTTGCATCGGCACCCGTCTTGTTTTTGGAAATTTTTTATGCAAACCCTTCCCTTTTTTGGTTTGCACATGTAGTCAAATTTTGGTTTCGTGTTCTTTTGTCTGGGGAAACCACGTTAAAGTGTCTTGGGGGGGTTGGAAAAATTTTTCTATAACTAAATTATTTTACACAAATTCTAAAACTTTACCTCTTCATTTTTAAACTCCAGGGCCGAAATTTTCCACAGGTGTCATTTTTTGATTATTTTTTCCTACTTTGGCGTTGAGGTCTCCCATGATTATTTTTACTCTCGTTGGGGGTTGTGTCTAAAATATCTTGGAGAAGTTATAAAAAAAATTCCCTTTCTTCATCACTTGCAAAATTGGGTTGGGGCGTAGCATTGTATATCTAAATTAGAGTTTGCTTGTATTCTGACTTTTTAAAAACGATCTTTATTGGGTGTACCCATTGTGCATTTGCAGTTTTTTTTTGGGAATCATAGCAACTCCGGGCTATAATTTCCTTTTTCTTTTAAAAAAAGAACTGTCTTGTTTCTTTAGTTTTGAAAATTCCATTATTTCCAATTGGTCCCCCTGATTCCTGTATTTGAAGTTTATCTATCCTTTCGTTCAGACAGTATGTAAATTTTCCCACTCTTTTATTTTCCCTTACGTTCCACGTTTTCCCATTTTTAATGTTTTTTCTTTAATTGGACCCGTTTTTTTTTTAAACTTCTTGCTTCCCAAAAGCATTTTAAAATTGTCACCCGGGTTTCCCCCTAACTAACGCCCCCCTTTATAACCCACGCGCGGGGCGATGGGGGTTTTGAATTATCGTTTTTGTATTTAAACTTGCGGGCCCCTTTTTAAGATAGATAAATAATAGATAGATAATGATAGATAATAATAATAGATAGATAATTTTTAAAAAGATAGTAATTAAAAATATATTATTATAATTATATATATAATATATATAATATATAAATGGTTTATTTTTTCACCTTCTATTTACTTTTTTTCATTTTTTTCCGGAAAAAAAAAGTAACTTTAAACTGAATTCTGACACTGGCCTAAAAACTAATTTCCTCTGTTGCCGTGCTTACAAGTAGGGAAAAAGTTTCTATTGCTGTTTATAACATTTTATATAAACTTTACTTCCTTTGATTTCATTATATGAAAAATCCGTTCGATGACACGCGTGCTTTCGTTTTACTATCAAAACTCTTCACGGGGCCTTTTTGAAGGATTTTAGCCAGATTGCCGGAAAAGATCTTTTTCTTACCCCTCCCTTCTTCTATCGGTAAACCGACCCGCGGAACTGTCCTTATTACGGCTCCTTCTGACGCCGGGGTTCTTAAAGTTACCCGTTGTGCATGGTCGAATGGGTTTTGCTTGATTTTTGCGACTTAACACCTTCACTATACGGGTTTTTATATTATTACCAAATTGGTTAATGTTTTTACTTTAATAAACATGGTTGTTTTACAGTTAGTTAAAAGCTTTTTTGAAAACCGTCTTGTAACCCTCGATTGTCTGACAAATTCATTTGCAAATTGCATACTTGGCTTACTCTTCTGGAAAAAACCATACACCACACACACACCAACACACACACACACACACACACACACCACACACCACACACACACCACACAACACACACACACACCCACACACGCACACCCTCACCCAACAACATGTATTACTATTATGTGTCTATGTAAAAAGTGAGTAATGAAAAAGTGTTTTATATCTGGGGATATTATATATCTAGATAAAATTTTTACACTACATTTAAATTTTAAAAACTGATTTTTCTTTTTTCCAAAAAATTTTGGAAACCGATGCCTCTCACTCCTATACAGTTTTTGTCTCTAGCTTCCACGGGGATAACCTATCTTGAAAAGGCACCCTCCCCTTTTCTTTGTCTTTTTTTTTCTTTACTTTTTATATTACTTTTAACATATCCCGTTGTCTGTGGGTAGAACGCGGGTTCCCCGCGGGCCCGGGTTCGATTCCCCGGGACGGGGAAAAATCTTTGTATTGGTAATAATGAAAAAAAACCGTATTAAAGCTTTAGAATTCTAAAAACTAATTTCCCTTTTAAACAAAAGCATAGCCGATTTTCTGAATGTTATTCCACAACTTCAGTTACTCCCGGTCAATTTGGTAACATTTCAGTTAAACTCCCCGGAGCTAGGCGTGTCTAGGCTTTAATTTGCTGTCAACTAAATAGTGTTTTAAAGAATTATAAGGTGATCATTATTTACAAAATTTTAGGTATAGAACCATGTGGGTGTGCATGTTTTAGCTTAAGTGGGCAGTCCCAGTTTTGGGGGTCGAGAATCGCTTTTATTGAGATGGACGAATGAGAATCATGCCCTTATAATGTTGCAAATTCTTCGAGTTTCTTTTTCAGCTTCTCACTTTTGCATCCATTCAGTGATGTTTTCTTTCATCTGTGCCTCGTGATTTCAGTTCATCTCCATACTTGTAAGTATGATTTCGTCCCTCCCTCGCTGTGCGTTACTTTCAGACTCCTCTGTAAATTTCCTCTTCCCGGTCCCCAATACACACTCTTCCGAACAAGCGGCTGGGGGTTGAAGTTGTTTTACAGGTGAAGTGAGACGTGTAGAACTGAGTGTGGGGTCCTTTTGACGTCTGATAAGTAAGAGTAGGAGATGGATAAGGAACAGGTACACTGTAGAGCATCATCTTGGTCGCAGGTTCAGTACAGAAAGTTGAGGTGGTGGTAGCTTGTTGAACTTTTCAGTCTCTGAGAAGGAAAAAAAATGACATTAAATATGGCATACATAGCCAAATTAACATACAATTGAATGTTTAGTTCCTTTGAAAATTGCCATTGCCCATTTTGATACTTACCCTGCTAAATTTTCTCTTAGGCTCAAAAGTGAGTTTCCAAAATATTGCCAGTTTCATGTTCCATCAAATAGAAGACGCAAGCTGCATATCCTTCCTCATAGTTACAGGATATGAGGAGAACTACTGCCATTTTAGGTTTTAAAGGGGTCTGTAGAGTAGAAAACTCCCAAACATTGGGACTGTCATTAATCCTCATAAATGCTGATTGGCTAATGAATGCACTGCCAGCATAGTGCGAATTGGAAAACTATCGAACACCTCATTCCACAGTCACCCAAGTATCAACAATAACATAACAGCACAATGACTGCTTGACTTGTCTGGAAGAGAGAGTGAAAAATGTGTTCAGGGATTTTTTTCTACATATATGTAAAAATATACAACAAATACTAGATAAAATTAGAGAACAAGCGAAAAGGGTGGGTTATTTCTTAATGCCAAAAAAACTAAAATCTGAAATTTTAAAAATACCGGGAATGAACAAAGAGAACATGTTACAATCAAAGGAAAGATTGTGGAAAGGAAGGTTCACTTATCTTTGGGGCTGTTTTTTAAATAATACATATATGATTCACCGGAGAAAAAAGAAGAATTCCATTGCCAAAGCCCCAGTTGCTCCATACATCGGAAAGACCCAAGCATTTCCTTACGGACAAAACTGAGGTTTTGAACTCATTTGTTTTTCCCAATTGCATCAATGGTTTTTGAGTGTTTGGGGGTTGAAGTAATAGACAAAAAAAGATCAAAAAGTTTTGAAATGTGGGGTTACAGACATACTGCGTATTGCTGGGCAGAGAAGAAGCGGGGAATGTGAGTTTTTCCCTTTTTAAGAAAAAAATTAAAAATTTGGGGAAAAAGAAAAACCGACTTTTGGGGGGGACAAAACCTTAAAAAGGGGGGAAATTAAAAGTTTTTGGGGGGGGGGCATTTTAA
>NW_023664411.1:5000-12500 GCF_015228065.2 Penaeus monodon
TGTCTTTGGCGGCAAGTTGTACGGGTTCTCTTTTTAAAAAGATATTATTTAAGTTTTGACAAACAATGAAAACCATTCCTTCGTATCATATCACAGTCTTATCCTCCGCGATGTATGCTCTATTCATAAGAGTATTTATCAATTAGTTTGGACTTGACAGGAATAAAGGAATTAACTTCGTGGTGAGGCCTGTGTATGTTAGGTTTCCCGTATGTTGCAGTTTAAAATCTATTGTTATCTCTGCTTATACTGACATCCAAGAAAGAAAGTTTACCACTGGACTAAAACCCACAAAAATTTGATATGCTTATGCAGATTGTTCCAAACTCCAGGAATTTCTGAACATGTAGTTGTGATTTAAAAAAAAGAAATGTATCAACATTCTATTATAATTTCCCAAGGTCTAAATCAGGGGGCACTTTGTGAGCAAAAATATATTTGCAAGCGTTGGACCTAAGGGACTACCTATAGCCACTCCATCAACTTTTTTTTAATAAATTTGCCATCAAAAAAAATTTTATTTTAAGTGGCGATTTCCACCCATTACTTAAATTGTACCTTAACCAAGCCATTTATGTGAGTGTTATAGGTAAATAGGGAGTCAGTGATGACTGCAATTGTTTTCAACGAGAGAGACATTTGTGAACAGATTGGAAACTCAAACCTGTCCTTATTGAGAATATCTAATATTGTTTTTAAAAATGAAAAAGTGTCATATAGTCAAGTTCATTGATAGTAAGTGCTTTGAGGATGGAACAAAACATTTTGAAATATTATAGTTTAAAGCGCCAATGTTTAAAAGTTTTGGGTCTAAGGGAGCCCCTATTTTATGCCCTTCGGGAAGCCCATACAGGACGCTTGGTTTTGATCCAGAAGTGAACAGTCGTGGATATGTTCTTTATCAATTGACTGGCTATCTTCGAGTTTTCTTGGCAAGTTATTAAGTTTGTCTCCTCTTTTGATAATGAGAGAGGTTTTAAATGAATTTTTTTCATCCTTAAGATGCTTTCCATCATTTCAATGTATTCATTCCTGTTTAGGGAAACCATACTTTTCCCCTTATCAGTCTGGTTAAAATAGTGCCTTATTTTTACTCATGTCATTTAAAAACAGTAAGTCATCCATGGTCATGCCTGACGTGAAATTATGAAGGCTGCATGAGTAATATGATGAAAAGGCAAGGCTATTTTAGGGATGATTTTACATTGGGGAAAAAGATCCTACTACTTTATTGGTACTGTCTGCATAAAGCTCTGACGAGCTTTTAAAAAGACAAAATAATATGCAAAGTTTAATTTTTAAGGAGGCAGTGCATATTTCAAACCTTTAGCTAAAAGGGAAATTTTGATTTATTAGACAATGATATGTGTGAGTAATTAAACACGGCTTTATCAGGATCAAGGGGATCATATCACTTGTCAAGGCCTAAGTTAAACCGTTTCTTTTCGTAAGTCTTTCTAATTTCAAATTTTAGAATGTCTGAGGGCATCAGCCATTTCTTTACTTAACTTTGTAATCTGATACTTGTTTGATTTTGGATTTTATTTCTAGATTAAGTGCTTCAATTGTAGTCTTTGTAATCTTTTGATTATGAAAATCTCTTCTGAAAAACAAACTTTGCACATTATTTTCTGCCTTTTTGAAAAGCTCCTCAGAGCTTTAATTTAAACACAATACCAAAAAATACCAGAATTTTTGCCCCATGTAAAATCATTCATAAAGAACCTTGCGTTTTCATTCTATTACTCATTCTGCCCGTGCAAATTCCAGGGGTAATTATTATTTACAGGGATCCCATCGCTGCCACCAACATGACGGGTGTGACAGGTGTGTTAAGAGAAAAAACGAACCCTACATAGGGTAAATTCCAGATGAACAGCCTCCGGGCTAGTACAATCCAGGGGTCGGCGGTTCGCGCCCCGCCCAGCGCGAGAAGTTGCAATTGTCGCCCCCGGGAGGTTACTGCTGTGGCTGGGCACCACGGCGGTAAGGATTTCGGTTTCAGCCGAGTCAGCACCACAGGCACACGTGAGCGAGTCGGCATTGGTCGACACAGGCCGGGCTCCCCTCATGGACATACCCCGGGCGAGGCTAAGCATCGCATATCGGACTTATCCTTATCCTTTTCCAATGAACGATACAAAAATGTCATATAATCTACATTCAATTTTCGTCAGATATGCACGTTAAAAGGTCAGTAAGGGTTTACAAAAAATATATATAATGCACCCCAAAAATACCAAAGCTTTAAAAGTATAATATGTCACACAGTTACAACATTTAAAGCTAGCAGATGAAATAATGGTTTTATTTCCCAGAAGGGGAGATAAGACCGTGTAATGTCCAGCCGATTCTTTTAATTGTAGTTTAGGTCAAATCAGTATGGACCCAAATGAAAGAGATTTGTGAAGTAATGCCAAGGTGACCCTGAACAAACATATAGAAAGTATTTACGTTATCAGTATGTATATTTTCCAAATAGTACACACAACGCACACACACGCACACACACACAAACACAACCACACACACACACACACACACATATATAATATATATATATATATATATATATATATATTTTAAAAAAAATATATAATATATATATTATATATAATAATATATATACATATAATATATATGTATATAAATGTATAATATATATATATATATATAATATATATATATAATAATATACATATAAAATATATATATTTTTATATATATATATATATATATATATTGTAGTTGTGTTTGTTATAATAACATGCATACATACATACACACACCACCACACAACACACACACATTAATATATATATATATATATATTATATATATATATATATATTTTATTTTATATATATATATTATTATATTAATATTAAATGTGTGTGGTACACACACTAACAACTCACAACATACACACAAAAAAGACACACACACACACACACACACACACACACACACACACACACAACACCAACAACACACTATATATAATATATATATATATATATATAGTTTATATATTATATCTATATATTATTATATATAAAATATGTATATATATATACATATATATATACATATATATATATCCTATATATATATATATATTATTATATATATATATATATGTATATATATATATATTTTTAATGTATATATATATACATATTATATAACATTATATATATACATAAATATTTAATATAATATAAAAATATATAATAATATATTATAAATGTATGTATATGATATCATTAAAATATTATATATAATTTAATATATATAAAAATATTACATATATATATACATATAAAATATACATAAATAATATATTTATACATATATATATACTTTGTATGTTTTATGTATATACCTATAATATATTTTTAATATATATATATATAATATATACCGAATATATTATATATATATATAATAATTATATATAATATATATATATATAATATTATATATATATATATATATATATTTAAAAATAACTGTGTGTTATGTATGCGTAGGTGCGCGGTCTATGCTGGGGAAGTGTGTTTGTGAATCGCTCGTTTAGTCTGTATGCGTGTGACTGTATAGTGTGTATTTAAAACCTTTCATTCCCCATTTTATACAAAAGAAATGACCTCATTATTCCCCTGCCCCTCTGCTCTAAAATTATGGTATAATTTTTTCCACTGTCACTGTCCAGGAAAATAACAAAATCCTTGTCTGGCTTCATTTTAAATTTCTTTTTAATTTCTATCCACCGTTGAAAATCATGATTTTTTTTCTCTTCCTTGTGTCAATTTCCCTAATTTTGCATTTTCTTATTAGTATCAAGACGAATCTTTAATGAAATATGGAACTGCTGCGTGAATATTTGCTTACTTTTTTAATATACCAAAGACCGATTCTGAAATTAAAGTTTATGATCGAGCAAATCAAAAGACAGAGGAATATGGGCAAATTTTTTACCTCCCTGCTATCTTTCCTTGCTCTCCCGGCGGATCCATTGCAAAAAACAACTTCCCTTTTTGGGCCAAAAAAGACAATAGGGCCCTTCCCTTCCCTGGGATAGTATTTCGAGATCCGAGCAGGGAGTTATACATACATGATACATTTTATATGTGGTTGTGTGTATTGTTTGTCTGTGTCTGTGTCTGTGTCCCTTTTCTGTGTGTGTGCACGAAATTTTGGGATATGTATTGTAATAGTATGTGCATAGAAGATGGCAACTAAAATATCTGAAAAAATGATGTTCCTGCGAATAGTAATGTGTATGCATATGTCCCCTATCTATCTGTCTCTCTTTCTCGCTTCTCTATCTGTCTATCTCTCATATATCTATCTAAACTTTCTTCTCTTTCTCTCTCTTGTCTCTTTCTTGGGTCCCTCTTTCCCTCCCTTCTCCTTAAACCTTCCTCCCTCCTTCCCTCTTTCCCTCCCTCCTTCCGTCTTTCCCTCCTTCTCTCATTATCCCTCCCTCCCTCCTTCCCTCTCTCCTTCTCCCTCCCTTTCCTCCTTCCTCTCTCCTTATCCCTCCTCCCCTTCCCCATTCTCCTTCTCTCGATAAAATCATAAGTAAGGCAAAGAAAATTATGCTTATTTGGCAGCCCATTATGCGTCGTATCCTTCATTTTTATGCCCGTCCGAACGAGCGAAAGCGGCTGAAAACCTCGGATTGGAGCCTGTATAAGCGATCAATCCTTTGGAATGAATGGCGGGAGCGAGTGCAAGAGGATCCATTTAAATTTTAATCTGTATGCAACAAGAGATATACCACTTTGCTTTGTTTTTGTTCTGTTTGTCCCATGAGCCTTTTTTATCTGGTGTTTTGTTAGCTCTTTTGTTTGTAGTTTGTTGGCTGTCAAGATAATCAACTTATCCTTTTAATTTGGCTTTATTTTCGGTTCACGTCCCATCCCTACAACAAAATTTCAAAGCCGCAATATTGATTTTCCCCAAAATTCATATGTTTAAAAAATAAAAACGTATTTCACAATTACTCATTCTAATCAAGTAACTCCAAACAGATGAAGACAAATTTGATAATGTTGATAAAGATGATAGTAATAATTAAAAATTGTAATTATATAATAGAATGACATAAAGATGATATAATAACAGTGATGAAAATAATGATAAGATAATGAATGATAATGATAATGATGATAATAATAATAATGATAATAATAATAAAAATTTAAAAATAAAAATAACAATAATGATAATGATATGATAATGATAATGATAATAATATAATAATAATATATAAAAATTTAAAGATAATAATAATAAAAGAAGAAAAAAAAAGAAAAAGAAAAGAAAAGAAAAGAAAGAAAAAGAATAAGAAAAGAAAAGAAAAGAAAAAAAAGAAAAGAAAAACAAAAGAAAAAGAAAAGAAAAGAAAAATAATAATGAAAATTACAGAAAAATGATAATGATGATAACAATAATAATAATAATAAAAAGGATAATATGATAAGATAAGAATAAGAAAAAGAATAAAGATATAAATAATAACAATAAAAAAATGATTATAATGATAACAATAATGCTGATGATAATAGCAAATGATGATAATGAGGAGGAGGAGGATAATGATAATGAATGATAATGATAACAATTAATAATAATAAAAATATAATAATGATAATGAAAAATAAATAATTATTATTTAATATAATGGAATAATGGTAATATTAATAATAATAATAATTATTTTAATAATTATAATAATAATAATAATAATAATAATAATAATAATATAATAAAATATAAAACAATAATAATAAAATAATAATATGATAATGAAACAATTATTATTTTTATTTTTATTATTATTATATTAATACTATAAATCATTATCATTTTTATTATTATCACTATATCAATTAATTATGATTATAATTATAACAAAATGATAATGATAAAGCAGTTATAGTAATTATGACAATAATAATAATAACATTACAACATATGATGATGTAAAGATAATAATGATAAGTGATAACGGTAATAATAGTGATAATAATAAAATGGTGATTATGAAAAATATGATAATAATTACAATATTGAATGATAATAATGATGATAAGATAAGATGATATGATTAAAAGTAAACATAATAATAATTTCAATGATAATATAATGATAAAATATGATACGATGATGACCCTATCATACGAAGGGAAAGAATATTAAAGGCGATGATAGTACTGATATAGTAATAATGATAAAGGATTTATAGGACATATAACAATATGATAATTGTAATAATAAATATAATAATAATAATATAATAAATAATAATAATAATATAAATAATAATAATAAAAATAATGATGATTGATGGCGATATGATATAGTAATAAATTTTGATAATGATATCGGTAATTGTTAGTAGTAAAGATAAACAGTATTTCAGTGCTAGTAATCATCATCATATCACCATCACAAAGATATAATTACAATGATATATATTTAAAAATAATATAATGATAATAATTTAAAAATAATAATTAATAATAATAATAATTAATAATAATAATAACAATAATAACAATAATGTATAAAAATATAATATATAATATGATAAGAAAGATAATGATAAAATAATGATTATAATAATGATATAATAATGATAAATAATAATAATGATGATGATGGAGATGATGAATGATCATGAAAGAAAGTTAGAAAATAAACAGCAAGAAGGCAAATGGATGATAAATTATCTAGATGGATAAAAATGACTTCACCCAAGGAACAAAAAAAACGATGGAACAATAGGTTTAAGATTACAGATATGATACACAGATGATGAATAAATATTGAATATAAAAATGAACAAAATTTTAAAAAAAAATCTGATGGGGAAATCTGATGATGAATGAAACATTCTATGAAAAGATATAATGGAAACTAAACGAAACACAATGATAGGGTTCTTGATCTCTTCAAAGGCACCTATTTAAAAAACCTAGATCCCGCTCCAACCCCTTCTCGAGTGACATATTTAAACATCGACGTGACTTAAATTTTTGGGCCCAAGTTACGCCGAACTTTATCCTTGATATTAAAATTTTTTGCTCCTGTTGCGCTGAGGAAACTGGTGATCGAATGAAGGGGAGGGGGAGGGGAGGGGGAGGGTTTGAGGGATCGAACAGGGGATTTTTTTCTTTTTTTTTTCTTGCTTTTCTGCATTCGTTTTTCCTTTTTTGTCTATGGTTATTTAATTTTTTTTTGTGTTTATTATCTTTTTCTTTAATTTTTTTTGGGTTTTTTTTTTTTTGTTTGTCTTATATGTCGTTTTTTAATTCAAATCCTCTGCTCCCAATTTTCTGTGTTCACGCATCCCCCACTCCCCAATATCTCTTCCCCGGTCTCCCTCATTCTTTTTTCCATCCTCTCCTTCCCCGTCCCTCTTCCCTTCCCCCCGCTTTTTCCCCCGTTTTCCCCCCGTTTTTTTCTTCCTCCAACTCCCCCATTCTT
>NW_023664412.1:0-13852 GCF_015228065.2 Penaeus monodon
AAATTTAAAATTATTTTAATTTTGTTGTATTTTTTTAAATCCATTTTTCGTTACAGACGTATTGTAATTTTTTTTTCCCCCGGGGTTTCTTTTCATTTTCCCCTTACTTTTCCAGGTCCCATTTTTTTAATGTGTTTTTTCTTTTAATTTTTTTTTTTGACCTTTTGGTTTTTTTTTTTTTTATCTTTTTTTTCCAAAATGATGTTTAACATTGTCACCGGGTTTGCCCAAACAACGCCCCCCCTTGATAACCCACGCGACGGGCGGGGGTATGAAATTGCGTTTTGTTTTTAATCTTTGGGTGTAGATTTTGTCAGGAGAAAATAAAAGGGGGGAAAACCCCGGTTCTTCTAAAACTCCAGCTCCAACTAATTAGGGGGAAAACATCTCTCCCGCTTTTAAAACATTTAACTGTAATACCCAGACATTTTTTTGGTGAAAACCAAACAGTAAACTGAAGGACATACATATTACATTTATAAATACATACATATCATATAAAAATATAATATAATATATATAAAATAAATACTATAATTCTTTAATTAATTATATATATAAATCTTATATATTAAATTATATACTACTATTAAATATTATTAATACATAAAATTTTAATAAAATAATCTATATATATTACAAATATTATATATAAAACATAAAAAATTACAATATATAATAAGAGTAAAAAAATCAATCCTGAGAATAAACATCCAGGTATCGAGTTTTTTACACAATTTTCAAATATCATTTCCTGAGATTTAAAATATGTAGGTAATATGTACATATATATGAAATATTTTCCTGAAAGCTTTTGTTTATAGTGGGGGCCCTATAATATATTATATTTTTGTATATTTCCAAACTTTTTTACAAAGGCTTAAATGAATGTTAAATGTTAAATTTTATAATGCACAACCACACACACAACATGGCCCTCACGAAGGCCTTAAAGCCGCGGTCTAAGATTCTGACTCACTTCCGATGAAAAACTTTTGACCTTATTTCCAAAAAACATAATTTTTATTGGGCCCGCCCAGGTCACAGTTCAAGTTAAGTATTTTAACAAAAGTACAATTAGACCGGGGCCAAGCCATTCAAAAAAATTTTTCTTGGAGTTCAGGTATATAGCGTGTTATGTATTTTGACATTGAAAGGCGTGTAATTAAGTTTTCTTTCTGTACTCTGAAATTGAGCTTTTTTATAAAATTTCCTTTTAACATAAATCGTGCCACTATTTTTTATTATTCTGCATCGATCTGTGTTTAGATTTGATTCCCTTTTGGAATTTTTTATAAGGGAAAAAAAATTAAATTTACCTTTAGAATTCGTGAAAAAAATAGCGAAATTTTTAAATTCAAGGGTCTAGCAATATCGAAATCTGCTTTTTAATTTATCTATTTTTATAAATTTTCGTTTTGTTTTTTTATTTATTTTTTTAAATTGCTCTGTAGCTTTTTCCCGTTCCTTGGATTTTAAATTTTGATATTTCTACTAAGAAAATTTTTCGGCTTTGATATGTATAACCAAAAGTTTTCCCGTTTCTGAAAAACTACTAACTCTTTTTTTCTTTTCTCTGCAACGCCCAAGTTTGGGGAAAATTCTCTATTACAGTTAAATATTTTTGTGAACAAAATGTCCCCTTTTAAATTTCGGGTCCGGGGACATTTTATTAAGTTTATATAGATTCTTAAGGTTTTCTTTTAATGAATGATTTTCTCTTTTAAAAGTTAAATATTATTGGAAACAAATGGCACTTTTATAATTCTGGTCCGGGGAATTTTTTTAATGATATATAGAAATTTCAAATTTTTCGTTAATGAAGATAGGGGTTTTTTATTTTTTTTGTTCAAAAAATAATTATCAACAAACCCTGGTATGAACCATACAGTGAAATAAGGAGGAGGATATTATTATCCGGCTTTACTGAAGACTTCACGTACAGAAAGATTTTAATAACATTAGTAATTTAAAACTTACTACATCTAAAAAATTTTAAAAAAATTTTTACAGTTTTTTGATATTAAAGTAATTTTAAAATGAAAAAAGAGGGAATTATAAAGGGGTTTTCAGATTTAGAAAGTTAAAATGATAATAGAACAGTAATGAAAAAAACGGGTTTTTTGGAGAAATTTGAGATAATTAGTTACCAAAAAAAAAAATTTCCAGTATTTTCTTTTTCTTCTATCAAGTACGTGTCCATTAACATCATAGAAAATTCAGCCCCCCCATTCATGTGGGGGGATTTAAAAAAAAAAGAAATCTTGTCATTTTCCCATTAAACCCTCTGCACCTTTTGTTCGTTTGGGATTTTCTTAATTTTGATCTACCACAAGCTTTTTTTTCAGGCTTTTAATTTTTATATTTTCACCTAGCCTCCCTTGCCACTGGGGGGGTAACCAGCCCAAGTGGGTGCCGGTCCAGCCCCGGGGAGATGGAGAGGGTGACTCGATGAAAAACACCGGGCGGAAGGCAACGAAAACCCCGCTCAAAATTTGCCAAAAAACAGGGAAAAATCAGATCCCCAACGTCCTTGTAGGACGGAATTTGAAAAAAAATATATATTTGCAAGGGAAATGTGCAATTTTATAATTTCTTGTCCGGGACATTTTTATTAACTTATATGGTAATCCAATAAAGTTTCTTGATGAATAATATGTCTTATTTTGTTCGTTCAAAAAATACAATATCATGATAAATTTGACAAAAAAAAATTATTATCGTGGAAGAGATTTTTATTATACGGCTTTACTGAAGACATTACGTCCAGAAAGCTTTTAATAACCGTAAATATACTCTAAATCACATTTAAACAATTTTATATACATATTACAGATATTAAAGTTTTCATTTAAATTATTTTAAAAGTTATAAGTGGAATTTCAAGGTTTTCGTTTTTAGAATAATTAAAATGAAAATATAACAGTTTTGAAAAAAACGGTTTGTTGGAGAAGTTTTAGGATTATACTTAGGGCAGAAAAACTACTAGATACTCGTTTTAAATTATCAAGTACGTTCAATTAACATAAAAAAAACTCGCACCCCAAAAAATCCGGGGGACAAAAAAAAGAAAATTTAGAGTAAACATTTAAAAATTTGATTTGTTTTCCTAACAAAATTATGTAAACCCAATATCTCAAAGTTCGACTGTTTAAAGCTATACCCTTTACATAGCGAAAGGCCCAAATTTATAAGATTTTGATTTTTCGTTTTTAATACTTAGACGTAAATGGAGTAAATAGTATAAGTAAAAAATTCTAAACCAAAGTAAAAGGATAATATTGTACTTAAGGAAAAACAATGACAAGAGAGATGATAAAGCAAAATGATAGGGAAAAAACTCACCTTATGCTATAAAACAGTGCCTACAACAGTTCATCGTAATCTTTCAAAAATGTTAACAGATTTTAGCTGAATGTTTATTTAGGGATGTAAAATCAGAAAATATCATTTGGAATTGGGGTCAGGAAGGGTGAGGGAAGCGGGGGTCATGCATATATCTATATCTATTATTATATAAACCTCCAGGACCTGGTTCGAGCCCTGGTCAGGGGGGATGTTATTTTTGATACAATGCGGCTTTGTTTTAAACCCTTTTTTATATATAAAATATATTAATTATTATATATATATATTGTGTGTGTGGTGTGGTTGTGTGTGTGTTTTGTGTGTGTGTGTGTGCGCGCACACACCACATGTTATAAAAATTTAATATAATATATTAATATAAATATATATAATTTTATATTATATAAAAAGCATTGTTTTGGTGTGTTGTCTTTATAAAATATATAATATTTTAATATATATATTATATAATATTATATGAATAATCTTTAAGTACATGTGGGGTTGTGTGCCCTATATATAATATTTTAAAATTATATATATATATATATATATTATAATATATATATAATTCGCCGCCAAAGAAGGAAAAAAAAAACAGAAGAGGGAAAAAAACAGAAAATAACAAAAAGAAAGGCAACACACAGAGGACGCTGAGAAAACCTTTTAAAAAATGCTTTATACAGTGCCATCTTTGTGACCATCGTTTTAGGGAAATCTAAACTGCGCTCCCATTTCTTCGCATTATCAGTTTAAGGGTTCGTTTTACAAGTTCAGTTCAGATCATTTGTTTAATGTGTGGCCCCTTTCGTTTTGGGTGTAAAATATTTAAGGGATAATTTTGAAAAAGAGAGAGAAAAAAATGTTTTTTATTTATTTTCTTTTTTTCCCTTTCTTTTTTTCCCCTTTTTTTTTTTTGTTGTTTTATTCTTTTTTCGCTTCCTTTCCTACTCCATCCTTTTTTCCCCTCCCTTTCCCTTCTTTTCCTCTTACACTTTTTCCTTCTTCCTCCTTCCCCTTTTTTTTCCTCCACACTTCTTTCCCCCTTATTCGTCTTTCCCCTTTCCCCCTTTCCCCTCCTCCATTCTTTGTCTTTTTCCGCAACTTCCCCTCTCTTTCTCTTTTTTCCCCACCATTCGTCTTTTTCCTACACTTTTTCACCCCCTCTTTCCCTTCCCTCCCCCTATTCCTAGTCTTCCTCCCTTTTATATTTTTCCTCCTCCCCCTCCCCTCCATTTCATCATCTTGTTATCGTAAAAACTTTGAGGAAAAAAGTGGGTTAAATTTTTTCGGTTTCCATCATTTCAGTGCTTCAAGATTGCAAATTTTCCCATGTGTCTAAGTACTTAATTTTCTTTTTTTTGTGTGGTATGTCGAAAAACGTGATTTTTAGATTCGAAATTTTCCCCCACACACACACCCCCAAAAACACACATATAACAGTTTATGGGCGTTTTATCATTTGTGTAGTTTATCTTATTGGATTTTTTATTTCAATTTATTTCTTCTAGATTACCCAAAGAATCGTTAAGATTTTTGCGTTAGTGATAAAAAAAAATAATAATAGTGATAATGAAAAATATAATGATAATTTAAAAAATAAAAATAAAAATAATAATGAGATGATGTAAAAATAATAATAATAAAAAATAATAATAAAAATAATAATAAAAATAAAATAATAATAATAATAATAATAATTTGATGATAAAATGATAATGATATGATAATAATAAAACAATAGTAATAAAAAAAAACACAAACAATAAAATTTCAAAAAACGTTCAAAATTTTAATAAAAAATGTCAATGATGATAAAAATAAACAAGAAAAGATAAAAAACACAGACCAAAATAAAAAAAAATAGAAAATAAGAAACGTACACCACAAAACTTAAAGAATGGAAGCGAGAAAAAGAAAATTTAAAATTTCCCTTTTATCGGAGTAATGTGGGAAAAGACTTTTCGTGAATATCGTTTATTCTTATCTGTTAATTCGTCTGTCTGTAATGTGTATGACCCCTGTGGTGCAGATTCAATCTTTTTTTTTGTCTTTTATCTGGCTATCTTTCTCTGTCTTTCTATTGTGGTACTTCGTGTGATTCAGTCTTCTCTGTCTATCTTCTTGGTGTGGCTGTCTGTCGATTTTTTTCTTCTCTCCCCTTCCTTTTCTCTTCCTCTTTTCTCTCTTCCCTCTCTCTCTCTTCCCCTCTCTTCCCTCTCTTCCCCTCTGCCTCCCTCCTCCCCCTTTCCCCCCCTCCCTCCCTCCCCCCTCTCTCCCTTCCCCTCCCCCCTCTTCTCTTTCTTCTCTTTATGCTTTTTTTCTCCCTCTTCCCGATTTTTCCCACACTTGCTGGTTTGTGGTAAGGGTAGTTTAGTGATTTATCCTTGTGGCTAATAATTTTTTTTGCTGTTAAATGGAGAGTAATACAGGGTTGTTTTGGTAGCGATGTCTTGCCTGTGGGTGACATTTCAAGTGTGAGATGATGGTTTCCCCTCTTCTTTATTTTTTTTATTTTTCGGCTGTATCAGTCGTTCGTGTCTTTAATTCTTTCTCTGTTTTCTATATATTGTCATCTCTACAAACCCCCACACACACAAACCAACAACACACACACACACCACAAACAAAATATATTATTATAATATTATAAATATATTATATATTATATATTTAAAAAAAATGTCTATCTATTTCTTCCTATTTATCTTTCTACTTTTTTCCCCTTTCCCCTTTCATACCTCTCCCCCTTTTTCCCCCTTGTTCTTCTTTCTCCCCTTACCCCGGGTTTTCCCCCCGCCCCCCTTCACCCTCTCTTCCTCCCTTTTTACCCCTCCTCCCTCTCCTCTCTCTCTCCCCCTCTCTTCTTTCTCTCTTCTCTTTTCTCTCTCTATCTCTCTCTCTCCTTCTCTCTTCTCTCGTTCCCCTCCCTATAATGCACTCGCAAAAAATTAACGTTTTTACCCTTTGTAAATACCACTGACATTTACACTGCCGTCCTTTGGGTTTTTGGGAATACTCGAAAAATTTTTTTTTTTAAAGCTGCAAGGTCTCTAGTATTTTTTTTAGGATATATTTTTTTTTTTTGGGGGGGGGGGGTCGGTTTAAAGATGGATTTTTTTTTTCTTTTGTAGAATCTTGTTTTTTTTACGCAAGTGTAGTCATCATTTTTTTGCTGGGTTTCCCCCTTTTTGGTTTCTGATTTTTTCGTTTCTCTTCTTCCCCTTTTCTTCCTTCTTTTCTTTTACTTTTACCCTTCCTCTTTGTTTCTCCCTTCTTTATTTTATCACCCCCCTCTTCTACTCTTTTACCCTTCTTTCTCTGTCACCACCTCCTTTGCTCTCGCTCCCCCTTCTTTCCCCATTTTTTACTCGTCATTTCCCTTCCCTTCTTTTTCGCCCTTTCTTTTCCCTTTTTCCTTTTTCCTTTTTCCCCCCTTTCTCTATTTTTCCCTTTTTCCTCTTGCATTCCCAAATTCTCCCCCCTTGTTTTTTCTCCTCCCCCCTTCATCTTTTCCCCTTGCTTTTTCCCCCCCTCTCTCCTCCCCTTCCCTTTTCCCCCCTTTTTTTACCCATCTCCCCCCTTTGTTTTTTCCCCCTCCCCCCCTCCTCTTCTTCCTTTCACTCCTTTTCCTTCTTCACTCCTCTCTCCCATCCCCTCCCTCTGCTCCCCCAATTTCCCTCTCTCCCTCCATCTTCAACCCCCCCCTTCCCCCCTCTCCACTCCCCCTCTCTCTCCCCTTTCCCCTCTCCCTTCCCTTCCTTTTTTAAAAACTTCATTGTTAGGCATGCAAAAACAGGAACATTTGGGTTTTGTGTTGTTTCTCTTTTTCCTTATGAGATGTTTCAAAACCCGAAAGTGGTTGCAAGTTGCGAAAGGTTTCAAGTTTTCAATTGCAATACGGGTTTTGTATAGCCGTTATTTGGGTTTCACTATGTATGGGTGGGGGGAGTACATGTGTCATTGCTTGGGTATGGGAAGGGGGGGTAGAAAGAGCAAGCGAAAGGGCCCCACACAGCACGCACGCGCCCCAAAACACACCCCAACACAAAATACACACCGCAACAAACACACACACACAAACACAACACACAACACCACCAAAAAACCCCAAAACCCCACCACATAAACACCAAACTACACCAAACCAAACACACACACAACAAAAACAAACACGCACCGGGACAAGGGGAACCTAAACCCAAAAACGGAATAAATAGAAAAAAAGATAAAAAGAATCGAAAGAGGAAGAAGAGATAAAAATAAATTCAATAGCCTTTTCGTTTCAAAGCCGGGGCCCCTTACACTCATGCAGTCATTAGTATTTAAAATTATTAAATATAATAATTTATTATATATATATATATATTATACATAATGACATCGCACGTGTGAGCGACCCGGGTTGTGTAAAATGAGAAGGCTAGTTTAATTTTTCTTTTCTCTTTTTTTCTTGTCGATTCTATTTTTTCGTATTTTTTTTTATTTTTTCCCTTTGAGCTAGGTTCCCCGTGCCGGGGTGTTTGGTTTTTATGGTGTGTGTTTGGGGGGTGTGAGTTTTTGTGTTTTTGTGGTGTGGTGGGTTTGCGTGTGTGTGTGTGGTGTGGTTTTTGGTGTGGTTTTTGGCCGGGGTTTTATGTGTGGTGTGTTGTGTTTTTACCCTTTCGTGCGGGGTTGGTGTCCTTTTTGCCTCTTTTTTACCCCGCTATGACACATACCCCCGCAAAGAACTGACTCCACCACCAACATAGGCAACCAAAAAAGGTTAAAGAACCGTAAGCAATTGAACAAACCCTTTCGCAACTTGAAACCCACTTATCAGCTGTTTGCAAATCCGAAAGGGGAAAGAAACAAAACCACAAAACCACTTTTCCTTTTGCATCCCCAACGAAAAGTGTTAAAAAAAGGAAAAGGGAAAGGGAGAGGGGAAAAGGGGAGAAGACGGGGAGGGAAGGGGGGAAGGGGAGAGGTTGAAGTAAAGGAAAGGGGGAGAAGGGGGGGGGAGAAAGGGGGGGGATGAGGAGAGAGAGAGTGAAGAAGGAAAAGGGAGTGAAAGAGAGAAGAGGGAGAGGGATGGGGAAAACAAGGGGGAGGGGGGGAAAAAAAAAGGGGGAAAAGGAAGAGGAGGAAAAGGGGGGGGGAGGAAAAAGCGGGGGAAAGATAAAGGGAGGAGGAAGAGAGAAAAAAGAAAGGGGGGAAAGGGGAAGGGAAAAAAGGGAGAAAAAAGAAAGAGGGAAAAGGGAGAAAGAGAAAGGGGAGAAGAAAGGGGCGAAAAAGAAAAAAAGGGAAAGGACGAGTAAAGAATGGGGAAAAAAGGGGGGAGGACGAGAGAAAAAGGGGGGGTGACAGGGAAAAGAAGGATGAAAGAGTAAAGGAGGGGGGGGGAAAAAGATAAGAGAAGGGAGAAAAATAAGAGGAAAGGTAAAGGGTAAAAAGAAAAAGGGGGGAAGAAAACGGGAAAGAAGAGAAACGAAAAATCGAGAAAACCAAAAAAAGGGGAAACCCCACAAACAAAGGACTACCTGCGATAAAAAAAAAAAGTTTCAACATAAAAGAAAAAAAAAATCACCACTTTTAAACCGCCCCCCCCCCCCCAAAAAAAAAAAAATAATCCTAAAAAAATACTAGAGACCTTGCAGCTTTAAAAAAAAAAATCTTTCGGAAGTTTTCCCAAAAACCAAGCGACGGCAGGAAAATCCCAGTGGTTTTTAAAAGGGTGTAAAGGGTTGAAATTTTTGGACTGGCTATATAGGGGAGGGGGACGGAGAAAAGGGAGAGGGGGAAAAGAGGAGAGAGAGAGAGAGAGAAGAGGAGGGAGGGAGAGAAAGAGAGAGAAGAAGAGGGAGAGAGGGAGAGAGGGAGAGAGAGAGAGGGAGAGGTGGGGGGGGAAGCACGGTTAGGAGGAGAAAGAAGAAAAGGGGGAGAAAGAGGGGGAGAGGTAGTAGGGGAAGGGAGAAAATTAGAAAGTAAATGGAAAGACAGAAGTAACAATATATTTATATAAAATTAATATAATAATATAATTATATTTTATATTTTGGGGGTGTGTGTGTGTGTGGGGGTTTGGGTGTGTGGTGTGTGTGGTGTGTGTAGAGATAGACAAATATAGTGACAGGAAAGAGAATTAGAGAGATACAAAAACGTGATCAACACAGAAAAAACAGATGAAAAAATAAGAGAGAGAGGGGAAAACCATAAATCTCACATTTGAGAATGTCCCCCACAGGCAAAAATCGTCCTACAACAGAGCTGTAGGTACGTCTTCATTTAAACGAAAAAGAAATATTTCACCCAAAAAGGGATCAATAAACAAACTCCCCCTTACCCCCCACACACAAAAGCAAGGGGGGAAACATGCTTAAAGACGGAGAAAAGAAAAAGCAGTAAGAGAGAGAGAAAGGAGAGGGGGGGGGGAAGGGGGGGGGAGAGAGGGAGGGGGGGGAGAAGGGGGACAATGGGGGGGAGGGAGCAAGGGAAGAGAAGGGGTAGAGAGGAGAGGAGAGGGGGGAGAGAGAGAGAAAGAGAGAGGGGAGGAGAGAGAGGAGGAAATAGTGAAGACAGCCACCGGAAAATAAAAGGGAAGAAGACTATATACACCAGAACGTACACAATATAGAAAGACAGAGATATAATACCAGATAAAAAGACAAAGAGATTGAATCGCACCACACGGGCCTAATAACCCAATAATAAAACAGACGAATTACAGATAAAATCAACGATATTTCCGATAAGTCTTTCCCCCTTACTCTCGAAAAAGGAATTTTTTCAGATTTTATTTTCTCGTTCCATTCTTGTAAAAATTTGTGGGGATACAGATTCTCTTTTTCTTTTTTTATTTATTTGGTCTGTGATTTTCATTTCTTTTTTTTAGTTTTTCATCTGACATTCTTTATTATATTTGAACGTTATTTTCAATTATTATTTTTGTTTATTTTTTCTTATTATAGTTATTTTTTTATTATCATATTTATTGTTATCTCAACATTTTTATTTTTATATTATTATTATTATTTTTTATTATTATTTTATTAATTATTATTATTTATTTTCACATCACATTATTTTTATTTTATTATTTGTATTACATTAATTTTTTCATTTTCACTATTATTTTTTTTTATCCAACGCAAAAATCTTAACGATTTTTTGGGTAAACCTAAAAAAAATAGATGAAATCAAAAAATTCCCAAAAGATAAAACACCTAAGTGATAAAAAGACCCCTAAAAGTATATAGTGTGTGTGGGGTGGTGTGTGGTGTGGGAATTTTGAAACCAAAATCCGATTATTTCGACAAACACACACAAAAAGAAAGAAAATAAGACTTAGACACATGGAAAAAATTGCAATCTTTAAACCTGTTGAGGAAAACCCAGAAATTTTTAAACCATTTTTTCTCATATTTTCACGATAACAAGTGGAAAGGGGGGGGAGGAGGAGGAGGGAAGTATAGAAGGGGAAGACTAGGAATAGAGGGGAAGGAGAAGGGGGAAAAAGGGGGTGAGAAGTGTAGGGGAAAACGAAAAGTAGGGGAAGAAAAGAGGAAGAGGAGGAGGGAAAAATTTCAGGAGAAACGAAGAAATAGGAGGAGAGGGAAAAAGGGGAAAGAGGGGAAACGAAGTAGGGGGGGAAGAAATTAGGGGGAAAAAAGGGGAAGGAGGAGGAAAAAGGAGAAGGTAAAAGGAAAAAAAAGGGGAAAGAGGAGGAGGAAGAGAGAGGGGGGAGGGGGGGAAAGGAGCGAAAAAGAAACAAAGCAAAAAAAAAACAAAAAGAGGAAAAAAAAGATGAAAAAAAGAAAAAAAAAAAATCAGATATTTTTTTCTTCCTTTTCAAACACTTTTTACCCCTTCAAATTTTACACCACAACGAAATGGTTACAATTCAACAAAAATGATCTGAACTGAAAATTGCTGAAAGGCCTCTCAATGATAATGCGAAGAAAAGAGGCAGCGCACTTAATGATTTGCTGAAGACGATGTGCTACAAAATGGCACTGTATAAAAGGACTTTTCAAGGCTTTTCCAGCGTCCCCGATGTTGCCTTTTTTTTTGTTATATCTTTTTGTATTTTCCCCCTTCTGTTTTATTTCCTTTCTTCTGTGCTGGCGAATATATATATATATATATATATATATATTATATAATAATATATATTATAATATATATATACTGACACACACCACACCAAGACTTATAATGTAATATTAATATATTTGATATTATAATATAATATATTATATTATATATTATACGACACACACACACAACGTATTTTAATGTATATTAACATAATTTTTATTATATATATAATATATATAATATAATATTTTAAAAACATGGGTGGGGCGCCACACAACCACACAACACACACCCACACACAACACACACCACACAATTTTATATATATTTTTATTATTAAAATAATAAGAAAAAAGGTTAAACTGCCCGCATTATATCAATAAATAAAAATTCCCCACCCGGCCGAACCTAGGGCAGGGTTATATAATATATAGATATGATATATGCATGACCCGCTTTCCCCTTTACCTTACGACCAAAGTCCAAATGAAATTTTTGATTTAATCCCCAAAAAACATTACAGCGAAAAACTGTTTAACCCTTTGAAACGATAAAGATGAAATGTTTTTACTGGCACTGTTATTTGATAAGGGGATGTTTTTAAATTTTGATCTTTACATCTCTCTTTTTCAGTTTTCGAAATTTTCAATATTATCCTTCCACTTCGTGTTTTGAATTCTATACGTTTTTATATTTATCCATTAGTTAATATTTAAAACGTAAAATTCAAAAAATTTTTAACCTTGGCCTTTAGCTATGTGGAAAAGGATATAGCTTTTAAAAAGTCGACTATTTATGAATATTGGGGTTTAAATTTTTATAAGCAAATCAATTTTTAAATTTTTTCTACAAGATTCTTTTTTTTTAAAATCCCCCAGGATTATTGGGGGGCTGAGTTTTTTATGATGTTAATTGACACGTACTTATAATGAAAAAGAAATATCTAGTAGTTTTCTGGTAAGTAATATATCTCTAAAGTTCTCCCCCCCCCCAACCATTTTTCAATACTGTTTCTATTTTCATTTTTATTCTAAAATCATGAAAACCTTTATATTCCCTTTATAAAATTTTAAAATTTAAATTTTAAATGAAAATTTAATATCTGTAATATTAATAAAATTGTTTTAAAAGTGATTTAGATAATTTACGGTTTTTAAAAACTTTTTGGACGAAGGGCTTCAGTAAAACCCTATAATAAAAAACTCTTCCAGATAATAATTTTTTTTTTTTCAAATTTTTCAGTATTGTTTTTTTGAACGACAAAAAAAAGACATATTTCTCAAAAACTTTATTGGTTACATATAAGTTAAAAAAAATTCCCCGGGCAAAAAATTTTAAAATTCACATTTCGTTTCACAATATATATTTTTTTCAAGGCCCTTCCTACAAGGACGTTGGGGATCAGATTTCCTGTTTTTTGGGAATTAGAGCGGTGGTTTTCCGTTGCCTTTCCCCCGGGGTTTTTTATCGAGTCCCATCTCCATCTACCCGGGGCGGGGGCCCGGGACCCATTGGGCGGTTCCCCCCCCGGGCAAGAGGAACGAGGGAATATATAATATTAAAAGCCTGAAAAAATATTAGTGGGAGTATCAAAATTTAAAAAAATCCCAAACGAACGAAACAGGACAAGCGATTCAATAGGAAAAATCTAAAATTCTTTTTTTTAAAACCCAGCAATGATTGGGGGCTGAAATTTTTATGAGTTAATGGACACGTACTTGAAGAAGAAAAAGAAGTACTGTAATTTTTTGCGAACTAATATATCTACAAAAAGTTTCTCCAAAACAGTTTTATCATTACTGTTACTTTATCATTTTTAAATATTCTAAAAATCAGAATACCTGAAATTCCTCTTTTTTCATTTTTCATTACTTTAAAATCAAAAACTGTAAAATGTATGTAAATTGTTTAGAGAGGTAGAGTAACTTACTATGTTATTAAAATCTTTTCGTCGTGAATCTTAGTAAAGCCGGATAATAATATCCTCCTCCTTATTTCACTGTATGGTTCATACCAGGGTTTGTTGATAATATTTTTTGAACAAGAAAATAAAAAGCTCATATCATTCATTAACAGAAAACTCTAATGAATTACTATATATACATTAAAAAAAATTTCCAGGACCAGAAATTAAAAATAAAATTGTTTCACAATAATATTTAACTGTAATAAAAATTCATTTATTTAAAAGAAAACTTAAGGAAATTACTAAACATTAATAAAAAAATCCCCGGACCAGAAATATAAAAAAGGGACATTTCGTTGCCAATAATATTTAATGAATGAGAATTTCCATTTAAACATTTTCCCTTGAGAGAAACGAAAAAAATTTTTTTAGTATCGTTAACGAAACGGGAAAGCTTTTTGATTAACTATCAAAAACCGAACAAATTCTTAGTGAAGTATCAAAATTTAGGAAGAAAAC
>NW_023664413.1:0-13851 GCF_015228065.2 Penaeus monodon
TAAAGATGATAATAATGATAAGAAAAAATGAAAAAAAATCCCAAAAAAAGAAAAAATTTGAATATAGATAAAAAAGGTTTTATTCGAAAGGTTAATTGGTAAAAAATATAATAACAAAATAAATTAATTTTAGGATAATAAATAGGACTTTTTAAAATTTAAATTTTTTTTTATTAAATTATTATTATTATATTATTATAAAATTATTATTATTAATTTTTAAGAAATTATAAAATTTTATAATTAATATATAATTATAATATAATATTATTATTATATATTTTTATTATATTTTATTATTTTTATTTTTTATTATTATATTTATTTGATTATAAAAACTTTAAATAAAATAATAAAATAATAATAAATAAATCTAAGTTAAATATTATATTATTATTTTATTTTTATTATTATTTTTTGGTTTTTAAATTTTAAAAATATTATATAACTAAAAATTTATAATAAACAAATTAATAATAATAAATAAAAAAATGTTATTTTTGTATATTATTATTATAAAATTTATGTATGTATTGATATAATTATAATATATTAATATAAATATGTAAATATTGATAAAAGGAAATGAATAAATAATTGAAAAAGGATAAATAAAATAAAGGTGAAAATTAAAATGATGTTATTTTGAATGATTTAAAAAGTTTTTAAAATTTAAATTTTAGGATAAAAAAAAATTAAAAAAAATCAAAAGGAAAAAAAGGGAAAAAAAAAATTTTTTTTTATTAAATTTTTATTTTAAATTTTTTTTTTATTATTATTGTTATAATTTTAAATTTTAATATTGTAATTATTAATAATTAAACAATAAATAAATGTTAAAAATAATAATGATAAGTTATAAATCTTTTTTTTTATTTTATTTTTATTTTTTTATTTTTGATTAATTTTATTTTATTAAATTTTATTTAAAAAATATTTTATAATTATTTAATAATATATATGATTATTTAAAATTATGTAATTTATTGTTTTTAAATTTATTGTTATATATCATTATTTGTTATTAGATTATTAAAAATAAATTTTATAACTAATAATTAAAAATGATAAATTATAATGGATATAATAAATTTAATGAATTGTATATATTGATAAATATATTTGGGGGATTAATTATAAATAAAAAAAAGAATTTTTAAAAAAAAAATAAAAGATAAAAATTAAAAAAAAAAAAATGGGTTGTTTGAAAATTTTTAAATTTTTTTTTCTTTTATTTCAATAAATAAAAATAATTCAAATTTTTAATTAAAAAAAAGGGTAAAAAATTAAAAAAAAAGGGAAAAAATTTTTAAAATTTTTTAATTTTTATAAAATAATTTTTTATTTTAAATTTTTAAGGGGGTAAAAAAATTCCCAAAAGTAAAACCAAAAAAATTAAAGGAAAATTTTAAAAAAAAAAAAAAAAATTTTCTTTTTATTTTTAATTTTTAATTTTTTTTTTTTATTTTTAAAATTTTTTTTAATAAATTAAAAATAAATTTTAAAAAATTAATTTTAATTTTTAAAATTTTTAAAATATTTTAAAAATTTTATAAAATTTTTGTTTTATTTTTTTATTAATAAAAATTTTTTTAAATTTTTTTTAAAAAATTTATTTTAAAATTAAAATTAAAATAAAATTTAAAAAAAAAAAATTTTTGTATTTATATATTAATTTTATTAAAATAAAAAAGGTTTTTATTTTTTTGAAAAGGGTTTTAATAAAAATTAAAAATAAAAATTAATAAAAAAAATAAAAAGATAAAGGAAGGGGGGGGGGGGGGGGGGGGGGGGGGGGGGGGGGGGGGGGGGGGGGGGGGGGGGGGGGGGGGGGGGGGGGGGGGGGGGGGGGGGGGGGGGGGGGGGGGGGGGGGGGGGGGGGGGGGGGGGGGGGGGGGGGGGGGGGGGGGGGGGGGGGGGGGGGGGGGGGGGGGGGGGGGGGGGGGGGGGGGGGGGGGGGGGGGGGGGGGGGGGGGGGGGGGGGGGGGGGGGGGGGGGGGGGGGGGGGGGGGGGGGGGGGGGGGGGGGGGGGGGGGGGGGGGGGGGGGGGTTTTTTTTTTTTTTTTTTTTTTTTTTTTTTTTTTTTTTTTTTTTTTTTTTTTTTTTTTTTTTTTTTTTTTTTTTTTTTTTTTTTTTTTTTTTTTTTTTTTTTTTTTTTTTTTTTTTTTTTTTTTTTTTTTTTTTTTTTTTTTTTTTTTTTTTTTTTTTTTTTTTTTTTTTTTTTTTTTTTTTTTTTTTTTTTTTTTTTTTTTTTTTTTTTTTTTTTTTTTTTTTTTTTTTTTTTTTTTTTTTTTTTTTTTTTTTTTTTTTTTTTTTTTTTTTTTTTTTTTTTTTTTTTTTTTTTTTTTTTTTTTTTTTTTTTTTTTTTTTTTTTTTTTTTTTTTTTTTTTTTTTTTTTTTTTTTTTTTTTTTTTTTTTTTTTTTTTTTTTTTTTTTTTTTTTTTTTTTTTTTTTTTTTTTTTTTTTTTTTTTTTTTTTTTTTTTTTTTTTTTTTTTTTTTTTTTTTTTTTTTTTTTTTTTTTTTTTTTTTTTTTTTTTTTTTTTTTTTTTTTTTTTTTTTTTTTTTTTTTTTTTTTTTTTTTTTTTTTTTTTTTTTTTTTTTTTTTTTTTTTTTTTTTTTTTTTTTTTAAATTTTATTAAAAATTTTTTCATTTTGTATTTGCAATTTTAGGGAAATATAAAAAAATAAGATATTAATATACATTGTTAAAATGAATAAAATTTTAAATTTATATTATTTTTTATTTTATTAATATTTTTAATATATTAATTTTTTAATTTATTAATATTAATATTAAATTATTGAATAAATTTTTTATTATAAAAAATTTTAAGTATAAAAAAAATATTTTTAATATTTAAATATATGATAACAATTATATTTATGGTATAATTGAAAAATTTTATAATAATATAATTTTTTTTTTTTTTTTTTTTTTTTTTTTTTTTTTTTTTTTTTTTTTTTTTTTTTTTTTTTTTTTTTTTTTTTTTTTTTTTTTTTTTTTTTTTTTTTTTTTTTTTTTTTTTTTTTTTTTTTTTTTTTTTTTTTTTTTTTTTTTTTTTTTTTTTTTTTTTTTTTTTTTTTTTTTTTTTTTTTTTTTTTTTTTTTTTTTTTTTTTTTTTTTTTTTTTTTTTTTTTTTTTTTTTTTTTTTTTTTTTTTTTTTTTTTTTTTTTTTTTTTTTTTTTTTTTTTTTTTTTTTTTTTTTTTTTTTTTTTTTTTTTTTTTTTTTTTTTTTTTTTTTTTTTTTTTTTTTTTTTTTTTTTTTTTTTTTTTTTTTTTTTTTTTTTTTTTTTTTTTTTTTTTTTTTTTTTTTTTTTTTTTTTTTTTTTTTTTTTTTTTTTTTTTTTTTTTTTTTCATATATAAAATAAAAAAGGTATAAGAAAAACAGACACAAAAGTCGAAAAAACGGCAAAATCTAGCGAAATATAGCCTTTTGAGAGTATACTCCAAAAAGACGTTTTTTCGATTTCTTTGGTGATTTCGGCAATTATTAGGGTAATAATGATAATAATTTCCAGAATTGTATTAATCATAACAATAAGATGATAAAAGTGAGAATAAAGAGAATTTTGATAACATTTGAAATATTATTATTATTTATTATTATTTTTATTATTAAATTTTTATTATTATTATTATTATTATTATTATTATTATTATTATTATCTTAATTATTAGTATTATTGCCAAAAAATCTATTAAAAACTGTAATAATAACAATAATAATAATAAGTATAAATTAATAATAATTTATTAAATGGTTTATAATATTGTTATTAGTATTATTATTGTTATTTTATCATTATTATTATTTGTACTGGTAGTTAAAAATTGCAAAAATAAATTATTATAACAGTATAATACAGTAATAACGATACTAATTAATATAATGATATAAATAATTATTATAAAAATCGTTTTTTATTTTTATTATTATTGTTATTACTATCATTATTGTTGTGGTTATTAGTATTTTTGCAAAAATATATACTATAACTCAATAATTGCAATAATAATGATAACAATTGCAATAATGATGATAATAATTGCAATAATGATGATAATGATGATGATAATGATGATAATGATGATAATGATGATGGATAACGATAATAATGATGATAACATGATAATGATGATGATAATAACAGGAATTGTGTCCATATTAATATAAAAAAGGATATAAAAACATTCCCAAAAGTCGAAAAAGCGGCAAAATCTAGCGAAATATTTGCCTTTTGAGAGTATACTCCAAAATGACGTTTTTTTTGATTTTTTGTGATTTCGGCAATTATTAGGGTAATAATGATAATAATTACCAGAATTGTTAAATTATATAACAATAATGATGATAAAAGTAGAAAAAAAGAGAATTTGATAAATTTGAATATTATTATTATTATTTTTATTATTATTATTAATTATTATTATTATTATTATTATTATTATTATTATTATTTATTATTTCTTAATTATTAGTATTATTGCCAATAAATCTATTATAAACTGTAATTAAAAACAATAATAATAATAAGTATAAGTATAATATAATCATGCTAGTGGTTATAATATTGTTATTAGTATTATTATTGTTATTATATCAAATTATTATTATTTGTACTGGTAGTTATTGCAAAAATAATTATTATAACAGTAATAATTACAGTAAAAACGATACTAATTAAGATAATGAATATAAATAATTATTATAAAATCGTTATTATTGTTATTATTATTGTTATTACTATCATTATTGTTTTGGTTATTATATTATTGCAAAAATATATACTATAACTCCCAAAAATTGCAATAATAATGATAACAATTGCAATAATGATGATAATAATTTCAATAATGATGATAATGATGATGATAATGATGATAATTTATGATAATGATGATGATAAAGATAATAATGATGATAATCATGATAATGATGATGATAATAACAGGAATTGTGTCCATATATAATATAAAAAAGGTATAAGGGAAAAAAATTCCCAAAAGTCGAAAAAGCGGCAAAATCTAGCGAAATATAGCCTTTTGAGAGTATACTCCAAATGACGTTTTTCGATTTCTTTGGTGATTTCGGCAATTATTAGGGTAAAAATGATAATTTAATTACCAGAATTGTATTAATCATAACAATAATGATGATAAAAGGAGAATAAAGAAAAATTTTGAAAACATTTGAATATTTTTTATTATTTTATTATTATTATTATTATTATTATTATTATTATTATTAATTTTATTATTATTATTTTTATTTTATTATCTTTAAATTTTTAGTATTATTGCCAATAAATCTATTATAACTGTAATTAAAAACCCAAAAATAATAATAAGTATAAGTATAATAATAATCATGCTAGTGGTTATAATATTGTTATTGTATTATTATGTTATTATTATCATTATTATTATTTGTACTGGTAGTATAATTGCAAAATAATTATTATAACAGTAATAATTACAGTAAAAAACGATACTAATTAAGATAATGATTAAAAAAAAAATTATTATAAAATCGTTATTATTGTTATTATTTGTTTTTACTATCATTATTGTTGTGGTTTTTAGTATTATTGCAAAATATATATATAACTCCAATAATTGCAATAAAATGTAACAAAGCAATAATGATGATAATAATTGCAATAATGATGATAATGATGATGAATGATGATAATGATGATAATGATGATGATAACGATAATAATGATGATAATCATGATAAAGATGATGATAATAACAGGAATTGTGTCCATATATAATATAAAAAAGGTATAAGAAAAACATTCCCAAAAGTCGAAAAAGCGGCAAAATCTAGCGAAATATAGCCCTTTTTAGAGTATACTCCAAAAAGACGTTTTTTCGATTTCTTTGGTGATTTCGGCAATTATTAGGGTAAAAATGATAATTAAATTTCCAGAATTGTATTAATCATAACAATTAAAGATGATAAAAGTGAGAATAAAGAGAATTTTGATAACTTTGAATATTATTATTATTATTATTATTTATTATTATTTTTATTATTATTATTATTATTTATATTATATTATATATTATATGTATTAGTATTATTAAAAATATTATATATGCAATAAATCTTATATTAATTAATAATAATAATATAATAATTAATGTATATATAATATGCTAATATGATTATTATAATATTGATAAGTAATATATTAATATAATATGATTATTAATGAGATTATTAAATAATATAAAAAAGATTATGATAACATTAAAATAAAACGCAAATTAAGAAATATAGATTAATAATATAAAAACGTTTTTGATTCTTTGTATTGTAATTATCAATTATGATATATGAATGTATTATCCAAAAAATATTATATGAATGAATGAATTATAATTGAAAATATATTAATATAATTATTAATAATTATGAAATTATGATATATTGATATATATGTATATATATTATTAATTATATTATTATATTTATTATTTTATTATTATTATAATTATTATTAATAATATTAAAATAATAATAATTAAATATATATAAATAATATTAAAATTATTATTATTATATTTATTATTATATTTTTTATTATTGAAATATATAATAAAAAAAATAATTGCAATAATAATTAAAATTGCAATAATGAATAATATGAAATGATGATAATGATATGATTAATGTGATAATAATGATATATAGATAATAATGATGTATCATAATATAAAAGAAGATAATTAAAAAAGAAAATAAATAAAACGAAACTAAATTTTGATTTCATTTTTATTTTTATTTCGATTATTAGTAATAATAATATAAAAGATAATTAACTGAAAATAATAAATTTATTTATATTATTATTATTATATATTATATTATTATATTATTATTATATTTTATATATATTATATTATATATTATTAATACTAATAATATTATAATTATAATTATAATATTTATAATAGGTATATATTATATATTTAGTATATATAATTATTAGAATAATAAATATATTAAGTAATTATAATAAATATATGTATATATAAATTATATTATTTTTATTTGTATTAATATTTTATTGATATGCAAATATATAATATAATGAATAATAAATGAATATGAATAATTGCATAATGATGATAATGATGAGATAATGATGTAATATGATAATGATGATGAAACGATAATAATGATGATAATCATGAAATGATGATGATAATAACAGAATTGGTCCATATATAATATAAAAAAGGTATAGAAAAACATTCCCAAAAGTCGAAAAAGCGCAAAATCTAGCGAAATATAGCCTTTTGAGAGTATACTCCAAAATGGTTTTTCGATTTCTTTGGTGATTTCGGCAATTATTAGGGTAATAATGATAATAATTACCAGAATTGTATTAATCATAACAATAATGATGATAAAAGTGAGAATAAGAGAATTTTGATAACATTTGAATATTATTTATTAATTATTATTATTTTTATTATTATTATTTATTATTATTATTATTATATTATTATTATTATATTATTATTATCTTAATTATTAGTATTATTGCCATAAATCTATTATAACTGTAATATAACAATAATAATAATAAGTATAAGTATAATAATAATCATGCTAGGTAATAATAGTATAATTACAAAATTATTGTATTATTATCATTATTATTATTTGTACTGGTAGTATAATTGCAAAATAATTATTATAACAGTAATAATACAGTAATAACGATACTAATTAAGATAATGATATAAATAATTATTATAAAATCGTTATTATTGTTATTATTATTGTTATACTATCATTATTGTGTGGTTATTAGTATTATTGCAAAATATATACTATAACTCAATGATTGCAATATAATGATAACAATTGCAATAATGATGATAATAATTGCAATAATGATGATAATGATGATGATAATGATGATAATGATGATAATGATGATGATAATAACAGGAATTGTGTCCATATATAATATAAAAAAGGTATAAGAAAAACATTCCCAAAAGTCGAAAAAGCGGCAAAATCTAGCGAAATATAGCCTTTTGAGAGTATATCCAAAATGACGTTTTTTCGATTTCTTTGGTGATTTCGGCAATTATTAGGGTAATAATGATAATAATTACCAGAATTGTATTAATCATAACAATAATGATGATAAAAGTGAGAATAAAGAGAATTTTGATAACATTTGATATTATTATTATTATTTTATTATTATTATTATTATTATTATTATTATTATTATTATTATTATTATTATTATTATTATCTTAATTATTAGTATTATTGCCAATAAATCTATTATAACTGTAATAATAACAATAATAATAATAAGTATAAGTATAATAATAATCATGCTAGTGGTTATAATATTGTTATTAGTATTATTATTGTTTTATTATCATTATTATATTTGTACTGGTAGTATATGCAAAATAATATTATACAGTAATAATTACAGTAATAACGATACTAATTAAGATAATGATATAAATAATTATTATAAATCGTTATTATTTTATATATTGTATTACTATCATTATTGTTGTGGTTATTAGTATTATTGAAAAATATACTATAACTGCAATAATTGCAATAATAATGATAACAATTGCAATAATGATGAGAATAATTGCAATAATGATGATAATGATGATGATAATGATGATAATGATGATAATGATGATGATAACGATAATAATGATGATAATCATGATAATGATGATGATAATAACAGGAATTGTGTCCATATATAATATAAAAAGGTATAAGAAAAACATTCCCAAAAGTCGAAAAGCGGCAAATCTAGCGAAATATAGCCTTTTGAGAGTATACTCCAAAATGACGGTTTTTCGATTTCTTTGGTGATTTCGGCAATTATTAGGGTAATAATGATAATAATTACCAGAATTGTATTAATCATAACAATAATGATGATAAAAGTGAGAATAAGGAGAATTTTGATAACATTTGAATATTCTTATATATTATATTATTATTATTATTATTATTATATTATTATTATTATTATTATTCATTATATTATTTATCTTAATTATTAGTATTATTGCCAATAAATATATTATAACTGTAATAATAACAATAATAATAATAAGTATAAGTATAAATATAATCATGCTAGTGGTTATAATATTGTTAATTAGTATTATATTGTTATTATTATCATATTTATTATTTGTACTGGTAGTATAATTTCAAAAATAATTATTATAACAGTAATAATTACAGTAATAACGATATAATTAAGATAATGATATAAAATAATTATATAAATCGTTATTATTGTATTATTATTGTTATTACTTCATTATTGTTGTGGTTATTAGTATTATTGCAAAAATATATACTATAACTCCAATAATTGCATAATAATGGAATAACAATTGCAATAATGATGATAATAATTGCAATAATGATGATAATGATGATGATATGATGATAATGATGATAATGATGATGATAACGATAATAATGATGATAATCATGATAATGATGATGATAATAACAGGAATGTGTCCATATATAATATAAAAAAGGTATAAGAAAAACATTCCCAAAAGTCGAAAAAAGCGGCAAAATCTAGCGAAATATAGCCTTTTGAGAGTATACTCCAAAATGACGTTTTTTCGATTTCTTTGGTGATTCGGCAATTATTTGGTAATAATGATAATAATTACCAGAATTGTATTAATAATAACAATAATGATGATAAAATTTAGAATAAAGAGAATTTTGATAACATTATTGTAATTATTATTATTATATTATTATTATTATTTATTTATATTATTATATATTATTATTATTATTATTATTATTATTATCTTAATTATTAGTATTATTGCCAATAAATCTATTAAACTGTAATAATAACAATAATATAATAAGTATAAGTATAATAATAATCATGCTAGTGGTTATAATATTGTTATTAGTATTATTATTGTTATATTATCATTATTATTATTTGTACTGGTAGTATAATTGCAAAAATAAATTATTATAACAGTAATAATTACAGTAATAACGATACTAATTAAGATAATGATATAAATAATTATTATAAAATCGTATATTGTTATTATTATTGTTATTACTATCATTATTGTTGTGGTTATTATATTATTGCAAAAAAATATCATAAATGCAATAATTTTCAATAATAATGAAAAATTGCAATAAAATGATAATAATTGCAATATGAGTAATGATGATGATAAAAGATAATGATGTAATGATGATGATAAGATAAATGATGATAATCAGAATATGAGATAATAACAGGAAATTGTGTCCATATATAATAAAAAAAGGGATAAAAAAAACATTCCCAAAGTGAAAAAGCGGGAAAACTAGCGAAATTAGCCTTTTGAGAGATACTCCAAAAGACGTTTTTTTTGATTTCTTTTGGGGATTTCGGAATTATTGGGTAAAAAATGATAATTTTTACCAAATTTTATTATCATAAAAATAAGATGATAAAAGGAGAATAAAGAGAATTTTGATAACATTTGAATATTATTATTATTATTATTTTTTTATTATTATTTATTATTTTTATTATTAAATTATTATTTTATTATTATTATTATCTAATTTTTAGTTTATTGCAATAAATCTTTATAACTGTAATTATAACAAAAATTTAAAAATAAATAAGTATAAAATTCATCTAGTTTATAATATTTTTTTATTAGTATTTATTGTTATTTTTATCATTATTATTTTTTTGTATGGGATATAAATTTCAAAAAAAAATTTTTAAACATAATAATTACATTAACGAACTAATTAAAATAAAATATAAATAATTATTTTAAAACGTTTTTATTGTTTTTTTATTTATTACTATCATTATTGTTGTGGTTATTAGTATTTTTCAAAAAATTACTAAACGCAATAATTTCAATAAAAATTAAAATTGCAATAATGATGATAATAATGCAATAATGATGATAAAGGGTGAAAAGAATAATGATGAAATGATGATATAACGATAATTGAGATACATGATAATGATGATTATAAAGGAAATTTTGGGCCAATTAATATAAAAAGGTATAAAAAAAACTTCCCAAAGTCGAAAAAGCGGGAAAAACTAGCGAAATTTCCTTTTGAGAGTATACTCAAAAAACGTTTTTTTTGATTTTTTTGGTGATTTTGGCAATTATTAGGGTAATAATGTAATAAATTTCCAGAATTTTATTAATCTAACAATAATGTGAAAAAAGGAGAATAAAGAAATTTTTTTAACTTTGAATATTTTATTTTATTATTTTTATTATTATTATTATTTTATTATTTTTTTATATTATTATTTTTATTATTTTATATCTTAAATTTGTATTATTCCAAAAAAATTATTAAACTGTTTATAACAAAAATAATTTAAAAAGTTAAGTATAATAAAAATCAGCTAGTGGTTTAATATTGTTATTAGTATTTTAAAATTTTTATTATTATCTTTTTTTATTTTATGTATATATTAAAATAATTATTATAACAGTAATAATTAATAATAACAATAATAATAAGAATATAAATATATAAATAATTTAATAAATGTTATTATTTGTTATTATTATTGTTATTATATTATTTTGTTGAGTTATTAGTAATATATTGCAAAATATATAATAATAAAATACAATAATTAAAATAATGATAAAATTGATAATATGTATATGATATAATTTAATATATATTATGATAATTGATAATGATGATATATATAGATTCATAATATATAAAAATTAGAAAACATTGATAATGAAAATGAAATAAAGTAATATTTCATATATAATATTAAATGTAATATAAACATTCAAAATCGAAAATGCAAATTATAATAAATAATGAGATAAACTCCAAAAGAGATTTTCGAAATTTCTTTGTGATTTCGCAATTATTGGTATTTATTATATTACATATTGTATTAATCATAACAATATTATATAAATGAAATAAAAGAATTTTGAAAATTTTAATATTAATTATTATTTTATTATTATATTATTATTATTATTATTTTATTATTATTATTATTATTATTATTATATATTATTATATTATTTAATTATATATGCAAAAATCTATATAACTGTAATATAACAATAATAATAATAAGTATAAGTATAATATAATCATGCTAGTGGTTATAATATTGTTATTAGTATTATTATTGTTATTATTATCATTATTATTATTTGTACTGTAGTATAATTGCAAAAATAATTATTAAATTTTTAACAGTAATAATTACAGTATAACGATACTAATTAAGATAATGATATAAATAATTATTATAAAATCGTTATTATTGTTATTATTATTGTTATTACTATCATTATTGTTGTGGTTATTAGTATTATTGCAAAAATATATACTATAACTCAATAATTGCAATAATAATGATAACAATTGCAATAATGATGATAATAATTGCAATAATGATGATAATGATGATTATGATGATAATGATGATAATGATGATGATAACGATAATAATGATGATAATCATGATAATGATGATGATAATAACAGGAATTGTGTCCATATATAATTAAAAAAGGTATAAGAAAAACATTCCCAAAAGTCGAAAAAGCGGCAAAATCTAGCGAAATATAGCCTTTTGAGAGTATACTCCAAAATGACGTTTTTTCGATTTCTTTGGTGATTTCGGCAATTATTAGGGTAATAATGATAATAATTACCAGAATTGTATTAATCATAACAATAATGATGATAAAGTGAGAATAAAGAGAATTTTGATAACATTTGAATATTATTTATATTATTATTATTATTATATTTATTATTATTATTATTATTATTATTATTATTATTATTATTATTATTTAATTATTAGTATTATTATAATCATTATACTTATTTACTATAATAATATTAATATAATGTTTATAAATAATAGTAGTTAAATATGATTACTATATTAATGTAATATATAATATTTATATTATATGTATTATATTAATAATAATATATAATGTTAGATATTAGTAATAATGATATAATAATAATGATAAATAATATTATAATAACGTATTATGTTCATAATGATTATATAATCATATATTGTGTATATATATGAAAATGATATAATATATGAATAATGAAATATTAATGATAACTATTGATAATATAAGTAATTGCAATAATGATATAAGATAGATATAAATAATATTAAAGTGAAAAGCGAAACTAAATAATATATATTGAATATATATAATACAGATTTTTTGTCATTATTATATTAAAATTATTAGTAAATAATTATAATCAAATACGCAAATTACGAAATATACATTGAGATATAATAAAAGAGTTTTTGATATTTTGTATTTCTGATTATTAGTATAATGATAATATTACAGATTTTATTATATAACAATATGATTATTAAAGTAGATAATAGATTTTGACATAATTATATAATTAATTATTATATATATTATTATATTTATTATTATTATATATTATTATATTATTATTTTAATTATTAGTATATTGCAATAATTATTATATATATAAATATAATAATAAGTATAGATATAATAATATGTAAATTTTATAAGTTATTAATTATTATTTTTTTATATTTAAATTACTTGTTAAAATGATATAATCATATATTATAATTTAATTTGATAATGAATATTGCATAATATAAATCATAATATAAGATAGGAATATTGAGATATATAAAAGTATCATGATTATATAAATTAATTAAATTAGTATATATATAATATTATTAATGATATAAATAAATAATATATTAATTATCT
>NW_023664414.1:0-47500 GCF_015228065.2 Penaeus monodon
AATAAAATTTTTTCCCCCTTTTTTGGGAAAAGGGAATTTTTATAGGGTCGCCGCGGGTTTTTAAAAATTTTTTTTTTGAATACCGCCACTGCCTCTTTTACGATAAAAAAAAGAACAAGCCCCCCTTTTTTTTTGCATTGAAAACAAAAAAAAAAAAAAAAATCGTTTTTGTTTCCCCAAAAGGGTTTTTTTAAATTTCCCCCCCCGCAAAATTTCCCCGGAAAATCAATTTTTTTTTTCTCTTTACCTTAAAAATTTTTTTTTCCCCCCCCATTAATTCCGTTTTTTTTTTTTTTTTTTCTTTTGGGGGGGGGGGGCCCCGGGGGTTTTTTTTTGGTTTTTTTTTTTCCCCGGGGGGTTTTTCCAAAAAAAAAGGGGCAAAAAAACCCCCCCAGAAAAAAGGGTTTGAAACAGAAAAAATTGTCCCCCCAAACGGGTTTTTTTTTTTTTTTTGAAAAAAAAAATTTTTTATAAAAATAATTTTGGTTTTTTTAAATTTTAAGGAACATTTTTTTTTTGCAAAAAAAAATCCAACTTTATTAAACAAATACAAAATAACAAAAATTAAAAAAAAAAAAAAAATTTCCCCGGTATTGTTTTTTTTTCGGGGGGGGGACCAAAAAAGTGGGGGGCGGGCCCCCGGCCCCCCTAAAAATCTTGGGCCCCGTGGGCCGTAAAATTTGGGGGGGCCCGGGAAATTACTGTTTTCCCAATGGGGGGTTTTTTGGAAAAATCCCCCCGGGGGGGGACCGGGGATGTTCATTCGATGTTCCCCTTTTAAAATTTTTTTTTGGGTGAAAAAAGGCCCCCGTTTTTTTTTTTACCCAAGTATTTCTTGTAAAAATTTAAAAAACCCCGTGGCCCCGGGGTAGGGGGGATTTTTAAAAAAAAAACACTGGGTTTTTGGGGTTGCCCCTTTTTTTCCCCCCCCCTTTTGGGGCCCCTGTTAAAAAAAGTTTCCCCCCTTTTTTCCTTTTTCCCCCGGGGATGGGTTTTGGGGTTTTTTTTTTTCATTGTCCCCCCCCCTTGGGGGAAAATATCCGCCTGATCCCCCTGGGGGAAAACCCCCAATGGCGGGGAAAAAATGAGAAAAAAATTTTTCTAAAAAAAAGGGGGGGTGGGGGTCCCCTTTTTATTTAAAGGGGAAGAAAAACCCCCCCGGCGAAGCTTTGAAAATTTGCAAATCTTAAAAGAAAATTTGGGGAAAATGGGGTTTATTCTTTGGGGATTTGGTCCCCCCCCCCCCTTCTTTTGAGGTTTTTTTAAAAGGGAAAAACCCCCCTTTTTGGGGGAAAAATTTTTTTTGCCCCAAAAAAAAAAAAAAAAAAAAATAAAAAAAAAAGGCAACCCCCCAAAACCCCAAGAAAAATTTTTAGGGCCCCCCACAAAATTTCCCAAAATTCCCAGGGGAAAAAGCCAAATCGAAAAAACCCTTCCCCAATTTAAAAATCTCTTTTTAAAATTTTATTCCCCCCAAATCCCCCTACCTTTTAAAAAATAAATTTTTTAATTTAATATATAAATATTTTTATATTTTTATAAAATATATAAATATTATTAAATAAAAAATATATTTAAAAAATAAATAATATATTATATTTTAAAAAAACCCCTTTCCCCCCCTCCCCTCCCTTTTCCCCCTTTTTCCCCCCCTTCTTTTTTCCCCTCTCTTCCCCCCCTTCCCCCCTCTCTCCCTTTCCCTCTCCTTCTCTTTCCCTTTCCCCTCTCCCCCTTCCCCCCTCTCTTCCCCCCCCCTTTTTTCACCCTCTTTTCTATTTTTTTATCCCTATCCCCTTCCCCCCACTATCTTTCCCCCTCTTTTTTCCCCCCCTCCTCCCTTTTTTCCCCTTTTTCCCTTTTTTTTTTTTTCCTCCCATCTCCCCCTTTCTCCTCCCCTTTCGCTTTTTTTTTTTCAAGAAAAAAAAAAACACCCCCAAAATAAATTTTTTTTTGGGGTTTTTTTTTAATTTTTTTTTTTTTTTTTTAAAACCCCTCCCCTTTAGTCAAAAATAGAAAAAAACCCGTTTTTTTTTTTCCCCTGCGGGAAAAAAAAAATGTAAAGAAATAAAACAACTAATGTTTAAAGCAAAGGGGGGCCCCTAACCCCGATTTTAATACCCCTCTTCCATAATCCCCGCCTAAAAAATTTAAAACCTTGGAAAATTTTTTTTTATTTTAAAAAAAAATTTTAAAAAAAACTTCCGGGGCGAAAAAAAAAATGCCCCCCCCTTTTGCCCCTAAAATTTCCCCAAAAAAAATTTTTCCCCCCGGGGAAAACATTGGGAAACCCCTTTTTTTTTTGGAAGAAAACTAAAAAATTTTTTTGTCACAAAAAAAACCCCTTTACAACTTTTTTTTTTTTTTTTTTTTTTTCTTTTTCCTTTCCTTCTTTTTTTTTTTTTTTTTTTTTTTTTTTTTGGAGTTGTCCCCCCCCCGGGGAAAAAAAGGAAAATTTTTCATGGCGATAAAAAAAAAAAAAATTTTAAAAAAATTTCCCCCCCAATTTTTTTCCCCCCCAAAAAAATTTTTTTTTAAAAAGGGAAACACGGGGGGATAACCCCTAAACAAAAACCCCCCAAAAAAAAAAATTTTTCCTTTTTCCCATTTTTTTTCTAATTTTTTTTTTTTGTTTTTTCCAAGTTTTTTAAAGGGAAATGATTTTCCCCGTGGGGGGCCACTGGTAAATTAAACAGCAAAAGGTTTTTTTTTATTTTTTGAGAAAATTAAAAATAACTAGGGTTTTTTTTTTTAATTTTCCAAAACGGGAAAAGCAGTTAATAAAAAAAAAACCCTGCACAGGACAAGAACTATAAACCCCAAAAATGGAACTTAAAAAAAAAAAAAAAAAAAAAATATAAAAAAAAAAAATAGCAAAAATAAGGGAAAAAAAAATGAAAAAAAATAAAAAATTTTTTTCAATAAAAAAAAAAAAAAAAAAAAAAAAAAAAACGAAAAACTAAAAACATTTTTTTTTTGCTTTAAATCAAAAAAATCCCCTTTTTTTTTTTGAGGCTTAATAAAAAACTCCTCTTTCTTCTGGGGGAAAATCAAAAGCGAGGGGGCCCCCCCTGGCCCTGCAAAAGGGGCCCAAAAAAAAAATTGCAAAAAAAAATTTTTTCATACAGTATTCAGGTTTTTCAAAGCCCCCGGGAAGTTTTTTTTGGAATAGCATAGTAAAAATTGAAATTTTTTTTTCCCGGAAGTTTTTTTAGCTTTCCCCCCCCCGGGGGGCCCCCCTTCCATTTTAAGGGGGCCCCCCTTTGAAGTCCGCTTTTTTTTTTTTTAAAACTTTTTTTTTTGTTTTCTCGGGGCCACTCGGTGCTTTTAAGGAATAAAAGTCCCAAAAAAAAATGCCCCAAGCTTTAGTTTCGCCCCGGGGCTATACCCATGAGGGGAGCCCCCCGGCCCTGTGTCCCCCCCCCCCTAAATGCCCCGAACCCCCCCACTGGGGGGTCCCCCCCGCTTGGTGCTTGACTTCCGGCTGAAAAACCTAAGTCCCCTTTTTTCCCCCCCCCGTGGGGGGGGGCCCCGCCCCCAAACAAATAACCCCCCCGGGGACAAAATTGCAAACTTCCCCCCGCGCCCGGGGGGGGCCCCCGAAAAACCCCCCCGGAACCCCCCCAGAATTTTTTTAAAAAAAGTTTTAAAAAAATTGGGGGCCCCCCCCAATAAATTATAAAAAAAAAAACAATTTTAAGGAAAAAGGGGTACAAGCAAAAAGACCGATTTTTTTTTAATGGGGGGGAAAAAAAAAGGAAAGCAAAATTAAAAAAAAAAAAAAAACCAAGCAAAAAAAAAAAAAAAACAAACGGGGAACAAAATAAATAAAAAAAAAAAAAAAAAAAAAATAAAAAAAATTTTAGGCTTTTTTTTTTTGGAAAAAAGAATAAAATTTTAAAAAAAAAATTCTAAAGTGAAGGGGAAAAAAAAAAAATCGATAAATTTAAAACGGAAAAAAATTTTAGGGGGCCCCCCCCCCCCCTGACAAATGCCCCCGTTAAAAATCCCTTACCATGGGCCCCCCCAATTGTAATAGCAAAAAACTGAAAACCCAGCCAAAACCATCCTGGATTTAATTTAGATATTACTCAGAAATCTTAAAAAAATGATTTCGATTAATGACTAAAGGTTACCATGGTTTTTTCAGTTTTTATATTTTTTTTCTGAATCTGCTTTATGGAATCAGATCCATTTCTATGTTCCAATTTTTTTCGCTTTGTCCAAAAAAACCGTGTATTAAACTATTGGACTTTACAAAAAAAATCAGTTTTCTTTCCTCTCTCTTTACAATATCAATTTATTATTTATGGATTTTTTTTTTTTTTTTTTTAAACGATTATATCAATATTTTGTTTCAATTCCTTTAATTTAAGAGACCGAGTTATAAGGTGGTAAAGCAAAATAGATAAATACAAAAAAATTAACAGTAAGGTTCTAAGGTTAAAACCCCATTATACTGTAAAATAAAATATTCTACGAGAAACAAGAACATTACCAAGCTGGTAACCATGTCCTTCCAAGAAGATAGTTTACTGGCCAGAAAAGTCCTAAAAACCCATTTTTCCCATGGTAAGACAACAAAATGGGCTTGTGAAAAACAACACGCCTTTCTAGAAAATTTTTTAAACTAAGATAACAGGTAATTGTTTTTACGATTTTTTAACAGGCACTATTACTATTTAATTATTTTTTTCTCTCATATTTAACTATTTATTCAACAATGAAATATGTTTAATATACATACATACATGCATATACAGATTAAAATAGATTAGATTAGATTAGATAGATAGAAAGGGGTATATATAGATTATAATAGGATAATAGATGTAGATATTTATATCTTATGTATAGATTAAAAAGATAAAAGATAAAACAACCACACAACACATACACCACACCCACACACACAACACCCCACACACACACCCAACAACACAACACCCCCACACACCCCAACCAAACAACACACACAAACACCACAACCACACATATATAATTTATATCTTTGGTGTATAAGGGTTTGTGGGGTTGTGGGGTTGGGAGTGTAATATGGTATATGTGGTGTGTGGGTGGTTGGGTGGTTGTGTGGGGGTTGGTTTTGGTGGGGTAAATATATATTATAATTTATAATATATATAATTTAAATATATATATATAAAATATAATACAATATACATATTACCATATATATATATATATATAATTAATTATAGTATATATATTAAATATATTATATATATATATATATATATTATACACATACATATGTATAATTAAATATTTTATACATATTATATATGTATACATTGGTATAATATATAACATAAACATATATAATATACTTTATGTTTGGTATGTTGGGTGTGTATAGTTAATATATATATATAATATATATATATATAATATATAATATTATATTAATTTAAAATAATTTTTATATATTATGTTAAATAATATTTATTATACATTTACATGACCCGTATTTTATAGTAACAGAAGTAAGAAAAGGGATTGAAATGAGGATAATTCGATCTCAATTCATACCCTTTTCCACAAAACGCACACACAACACCATACACACAAAAACAAACACACACACAAACAAACCCACAACAAAAATACACACACACATATTGTGTGTGTAATATTATTAATATATAAAAATTATTAATATATACATAATATATATATATATTATATATATATATAATTAAATATATTTTAATATTTTATATAGTTGTTTTTCTTTATTTAATTTAGATTTAAAAAAGAATAAAATTATTATAATATATATATATTATAAATATATATAAAAATATATATAAAATTATATAATATTATTTAATAAAATATATAAATTATATATATAATATATAATATATAAATATATTTTTAAAATTAAATTTATTTTTGTTGTGTGTACCATAACTGATCATTTACTGATGTTGGGAACAATAGGCCCCCCCTGCCTTTAAAATTTCTCCCCAATAAGAATTGGGCCCCCCATCTGTTTGATTCTCCCGGCGTTTTTTTTATGCAGCAAAACAAGGAAACAGGGAAAATTTTCTTGTAAACCCCGCTTTACTGAAAACAGATTATCAAAAACCCCCAGAGGGAAAAATGGATTTTGTTTGAATGGGAGGGCCCACAGTGGCTTTTTCCATTTTAAATAACCAACCATAGCCCCCCAAAGATATGAAACCTCGCAAATTCTCGCAAAAATGTTCAAAAATAGGTTTTTTTGGGCTCATAGCGAAAATCTTCATGAGAATGAAAAATGTCCCCCCCCTTTAACCCCTGTTGGATGTGCCCCTGTAAAAATAACTGTGGTAAGATCAGTCCGACCCCTTTTATATCTAAAGAACTCAATTTTTTAGAGTTTGTTTTTTTTTTCCCCCCAAAATAGAGAGTAAAAATCAAATTAATGAGAGAGGGAAAAAAAATTTTTAAATGAAGTAATACATGCCACTGGATCCCCAATAAATTAAGGGAACTTAATTATATTTTATTATAAAATATATTTATAATTTTAATAATTATATATATAAAATAAAATTTATATTATAATATATAAATAATAATATTAAAGAAGAGGGGAGAAAGAAGAAAAAAAGAAAGATATATAATTTATACAATTAATAATATAATTATAATATATATATATTATATATATAATTATTATTAATAGAAGAGGAGAGAGAAGAGAGGAGAAGGAGGGGAGAAAGAGAGAGAGAGAGAAGAGAAGAAAGGAGAGAGAGAGGAGAGGAAAGGAAAAGAGAGAAGAGGAGAGAAGAGAGAACTTGATAAGATTTCCCCATAAAGATATATTATTTTAATAAATATAATACAAAATTATATTATATATAATATATATATTATATAATATTATTAATATATTAATATATATTTATATGTTGGTGGTGGGTGTTGGGGGTGGTGTGTTGGGGTGGTGTGTGGGTGGGGGGTGTTTGTGTGGTGTTGTATATAATATTTATAATTATATATATAATATATTAATATATTATAAATTATAATTATATTATTATATTTATAATTAATTATTGGTTGTTGGTGGTGTGTTGTGGTGGGGGTTTGGTGTTGGGGTTGTTGGGGGTGTGTTGTGTGGGGTTGTGTGTGGGTTGTGGGGTTTTGTGGGGGGTGGTTGGTTTGTGTGGGTGTGGTGTAATCACTTTTTGTTTTCAAGGTAAAAGGCCATATATACCAACAAAAAATGTTTCCCCCCCCAGGTTTTTATAACAAAAAATATTTTTTATATAAATGAAAACCCTGATTAAATACCCTTTTTTTTCCGTTTTGTAAAACATTTAACTTGATACATTTTGTGAATACAACCCTCTGGCCCAGCCAATCAACAGCGGGGAGATTTTATTTTTCACTTGAGTAATAAAAATCGTAAATCGTTTTTTGCTTTGGCTTTTTGGTAAATAATAATTTCATATAAAAAAGATGCCAAAATGTTTTTTTTGGGTGCCCCTTTTTTTAAGCAGTAAACATAAAAAATTAAAAAAAGTTTTTTTCCCCTTTATATGGGTTAATTTTTGAAGTAAAAATGGACGGGTCCCGTTTGAAAACTTGGTAAAAAAAATTTTTTTAAAGTGTTTCCCCGGTCGTATGGATGGTGGTAAATTGACTGTGGTTTGGAATTTAAAAATTTTTTTTCCAAAATCATTCTAATACCTCCCCCAATTTTTTTTTTTTTTATAAAAATTGGGGACCTCCCAAAAAGTGTCCCCCAAAAGGTAGGGCGTGGGCCCTTTTTGATCTGGTTTGAATTATTAAACAAAGGCAAATAAAGGGAAAAAAATAAAGTTAGAAAAAGAATAAAAATCCAGAAATTGTTTGTTACGATGGGAAGACTGAAGGGGGAAACATTGTAAAACCTTACTCCCGGGATGGATATTTGAAAAGATTTCAATTAATTATATATATAATATTTAATAAAATAAAATTATATATATTAAAATATAATAATATATGTGGTTGGTGGGTTGGGGTTGTTTTTTGGGTTGGTGGTGGTGGGGTGTTTGGTTGGGGTTTTGGTGGTTTTGTGTGGGGTTTGGGGGTTGGGGGTGTGTGTGTGTGGTGGTTGGTGGGTTGGTTTTTGGTAGTGTGTGGTTGTTGGTGGGGTTGGTGGTGGGGTGTGTGGGTGTTTGTGGGGGGTGTGTTGGTTGGGGGTGGGGGGGGGTTTGTGGGGTTTGGGGGGGGTTTGGGGTTTGGGGGGGTGGGGGGGTTGGGGGGGTTTTTGGGGGTGGGGGTGTGGGTTTGGGGGTTGGGGGTGTGGTTTGGGGGGTTTTAATGTAAAAGTGGAAAAATATGTAAGCATTTTTTTTGTGTGGGGGGGGTTTGTAAAAAATTTTTTGGGGGGGGCAACCGAAAAAAAAAAAATAGGAAGCTTCCCCCCGGGGCCCCTAAACAGAAAAAGGGGAGCCCCCCTTTTTTTTTCCCCCCCCCCCCCAACCCCCCCCCAAGGGACAAGAACCCCCAAAAACGCCGAGGGTGAAGCCGCCCCCCCCCACCCCCCCCCGTCCCCCCCCCCCGCCCATCCTCCTCGCCCCCGGGAAAAGAAAACAAACCCCAAGGAAACTCCGGCCGGAAAGGGGGGCCCGCCCCAAAAAAGGTTTAAGTTTTGGGGGGGGGGGGGGGGCAAAGGGGGGGCCCCCCCCCCCCCTTTCCCCTCAACACGGGCCCGGGGTTTTCCCGAAAAAAAAAGGGGGAAGGGGGGGCCCCCCCGCGGGAGGGGTGGCGAAAGCGGCCGGGGGGCCCCCCCCCCCAAGGTGCAATTTCCCCTTGGATAAAAAAATTGCAAATTTTTTTTATATATGTTACAAATTTTTCCTATCTAAAACCCCCCTTTTAAAAAAAACATGGGTTTTTTTTTTTAAAATATAAAAATAAAAATATTACTAACTGGGTTTGGGGTTTTTATTTTTTCCCCCAAAAAAAAAGGTGTGGTTTTTTTTTATGTAATAAGTTGTAACATAAAACCAACATAAAAAACACACACACATAACCCCAAAACCCAAACCCCACCAAAACACCCACCAAAACACACCACACAAATTAAAAATAATAAATTTATTTAAAATAAATATTATTATTTATATTAAAATAAAATATAATATACTATTTAAATTTTAATTTTATTATAAAATATAAATATATTAAAATATATATAAAAATAAAATGTGTGGTTTGGGGTTTTTGGGGGTTTTTTACACACACCACCCAACACACCACAACCACAACCCACACACCAACACAAAAACCACACACACAACACACACACAACCACACACCACACACGCCCCAAAACACACACACAACACACCCCACCAAACACCACAACAAACAATATTATATATATATTAATATAAAATAATTATATTAAAATAAATGTATATATATAACTAATATTTAATTAATATTAAATTTATAAATAATATTATATTAATTGTTTGGTGTGTTGTGTGTGGGGGGTGTGTGTTGTTGGTGGGGGGGTGGGTGGGTGGGGTGTTTTGGGTGGGGGGGGTTTTGGTGGGGCCCCCGTGTGGGTGCCGTGGGGGTGGTTGGGGGTGGGGTGTGTTGGGTCTTTTGGGGTGTTGTGAGTTATGTGGGCCTATTTTTTAATAAAGTTTTTTTTTTTAAATATATTATTATATATATTTATATATTATAATTTAATATATATATAAATTTTGGTTGTGGGTGGTGGGTTGTGTTGTTGGGGGGGTGTTGGGGGTGTTTGGTGTTTGTGGGGGTTTGGTGGTGTGTGGTGGTGGTGGTGGGGGTGTGGGTTTGGCCGTTCCCTCCTCCCCTCCCTTCTCTCCCTCCTACAATAATTAAGAAAAGATAAAAAATAGATAGATTTGAGAGATAGATAGAAATAGATTAAAGTTAATATAATATATTTATATATATATAAAATTATAATATTTTATTTTTAAATTACTAATTAACAAAATAAAAAACAACACAAAAATATATTTATAACATACATAATATATATAAAAATATAATATAATTAATATTATTTTTAAATTAAATATAATAAATATAAATTTTATTAAATATATAATATATATCCCAAAAATAATGGCATATAAATTTTTTATAATATATTTTAATATTAAAATATATATATAATTTATTGTGGTTGTTTGGTTTGGGGTTTTGGGGGGTTGTGGTTGTGGGGTGTGGGTGTGTGGGGGTGGGGGGGGTGTTGGGGGTGTTTTGTGGTGGTTTTTTGTGTTTGGTGTTTGGTGGGTATGTAAAAATTTCCTTACCTACTATTCTATTAAAAATATTTTGGTTTTTATATTTAAAATATTTAAAAATTAATATAAACATAACTGTGGGGTTTATTTCAAAATGCCCCGTGTGTTTTTTATTATGTATAATAAGTGTTTAACATTAAACACCACCCAACACCACAAACCACACCCCAAAACACCCCCACACACCCACACAACCACACACACACACCCCACACCCCACACACACCAACCCTACACACACCACCAACCCTAATATATATAATTTTATTATATTAATAATTATTAAAATATTATATTTTATAATAAAAATATATTAATAACACCCCCAACCCTATAATTTTATATATAATAATATTATAATATAATTATAATATATATTAATTATAATATATATATATATTATAATATATAAATAATATATTAATAATATAATATATATTATATATGGGGGGGGGGGTTAATGAAATAGCAAAAAAACAACTTTTCCGGGGCTGATACAATTTGGAAGAAAAAAAAAAACCCCCCAATACCAAAAAAACCCAGATTTTTTTTTGAAAAGGGGAGACTAACAGTTTTTTCGAAATCCACCTGGATTCCCATCTTCCAAGTTTCCCTGAAAAGGAAAAGGGAGAAGGAGGGGGTATAAAAAAGAGAGAAAAAGGAGGAGGCCCAAAAACCCCGGGAAACAACAGGGCAGGTGAGAACAAACGAAAACGGAAGCAGAGGAAAGGTCCCCCAATCAGGTCGGAAGGAATCGGGGGGGACATCGCCCGGGTTTGGCCGGCAAACCGGTAGAAGGCGGAGGATAAATGGGAAGCTTGCCTGGTTCAAGTTTTTTAAATTAGGCCCCCAGCAGCTTTTTATAAGGGAAGATTCCCACCCATTTCCCTGCCCGGGAAATGGGAAACATCGGACCCGGAAAGAAAGAACAATCCCCCCGCCGTTGAACCAGTCCATCTGAATGGGCCCAGTGGGGCCCCCAATTGATTTTGGCAAAAAGAGGGGCCGTTTTGTTTTGTGGTCTCCTGGGATAAAAGCGGTACTTTATGTTGAAGACAGACGCCCTGGTAAACTGGCGCCCTGTTTTTTCGCCCCAAAAGTAACTGCCTTAATCCAAACAAAAGGAAAAACAGGCAATAGGTGCCCCACCTTTCCCCAGGAGGGAAAGGAGGGCTGGTTAGAAAACCAGGTTTTTCCGAACGGAGAAGGGGTTTTTCCACCTGGCGAAAAGATCAGGCCTGCCAGTTGAGAGGGGTGGAAAAGGGCCGAAAAACGGGGAAGAGAAGTAAGATTTTTTTTCCTATGTAGGGCCAGGCCTTGAAAGATGGGCCAAAAAATGAGGAAGTCCTCTCCTCCCCCTGGCCCCCCAATATATGTAATTTTATAAAATTTTATCATATATTTTATATAAATATTAATTTTATAATATTATATATAAAAATAATATATATTAAAAATATAAAATGAAACATATAAACATAGGCCAACATACTCACCAACATACAAAACCACACGCGCCAAAACACATTACAACACACACAACCACAACACAACACACACAACACACACAACACACAACCACACCACACACACACACACACACAATCACACACACACAACACAACATAATATAATATTATATATATATATATTAAATATATATATATATTATAATATATAATATATATAGATATAATTAAAATGGTGGTTATGTATTGATGTGGTGGGTGTATTGTGTGGTTGTTGTTGTTTATAATTATTAATAATATATATATATATATATAATAATATTATATTAATTATTAATATTTTTGTGGTAAAAAAATATATATATGATATATATATAAAATATAATATAATATATAATATATTAATAATATAATATATAATATTAATATATGAAACAAAGTAATACATAGGCCAAAATAACACACACACACAAAACACACACAACACACACGCAACAACACACCACACACACACACCAAACACAAACACACCACCAACACCACACACACACACACACACACACCAAAACACACACAAAACCACAATAAAAATATATAATTATATAATAATTATATAAAATAATATATATATATATATATATATTAATATTAATAATATAATATATATATATATAATATATATAATATATAATATATGGTGATCAACATATATAATATATATTATATATAATTATATAATATATTTATATATATATTTATAATATATATTACATATAAAAATTATATATATTAAAATATTATATATATATATATATATATATAATATAATAATAATATATATTTAAATGTAATGGTCATGTATGTTATGCAATGTGGTGGTGGTGGTATTAATTATAAATATAAATTAATATATATATATATTTATATATATATATATATTTATGTTGTTGGTGGTGAGGGTGTGTGTGGTGTGGGTTTGGTGGTGGTGGTGTGTGTGTGGTGTTTGTTGGGTGTGGGTTGGTGTGTTGTGGTGTGTTTGGTGGTGGTTGTGGGTAATGTGTGTGGTGTGTGGTGTGGTGGGGGTTTGGTGGTGTGTGGGGTTGTTGGTGTGGGTGGGGGGGTGTGGTGTGTGGTTAAAACCATGTTTAATTCATATGTAAATTTTCCCGTTGACAGGTGCCAACAAGAGACTAGAAAATAAATTTTAGAAAGAAGATTTTTTGTAAGCGTTTTTTTTTTTTCGCGCCGAGATTAATCTATCATGAAACGCTTCACCACTCACTCGTCCCTTAAGCTAAAAAATTTAATGAAGGGTTTGGCAATTCTGCGACCTAAAATCAATCTCGCCTTTTCTCAATATAAGTAAGGTGAGCCCGTGCAAATATTTGCCAAAAACCCAGTAGTGCCATATATTTGGTTTACCTCACATTTAGTTTTTTTTCTATGCCATTGGGGAGATTGACTTTTAACATCCTGTATTCATCTTGAAATGGTTTAGACCACAACCGTTTTTTTTGGGGAGAGTAAGAAGAGGAGGAGAAGTTTTACCATAAATTGTCCTACATGCAAAATCGGGGACACCTAAACAAATGATTGCAAAACATTCATTATATTTTAAATTGCAATTATAGATGCAAACAAACAAAGCGCCCTTTTTTTCATTGGAGCAAGTGTAAAGTCCTTTTAATGCAAGACCCCGGCAAAACTTCTGTGGTTTTTTGAAAAGCTCAATTAAATAATTCCGGATTTACAGTTTATAGGTGTTTTTTCCAAACACAAAAGAAATTACGGAAAATACAGTTTATCATGCCCCCTTGCAGCTCAGTGGGCCCTGGTGGAAAAGGGAAAAAGGTTTGGGTTTTTGGAAAAGGGGCCCCCCGGCAAAACTGGTTCCCCCCCGGCCCCCCCCTATCCGCCAGAACCAAAAAATTTTCAAAAAGGTTTTTTTTTTTTTTTTCTCTGGACCATTTTCCTGGTCCCCTTTTTTTAACCAAAAATTTTTTAACTCATTTCTTTTGTATTTTAAAAAAAAATTCCCTTTTTTTCTTTGGGGCCCCCAATTTTTTTTTAGCTAAAAAACCCCGTGCTGCGTTTTTTTAAAAGTAAATAATTTTTATAAATTTTTAATTTTATTATTAAATAAATTATAAATAAATAATTTTTAAAAATTTTAAATTATTTTTAATAAAAAATTATATTATAATATTAATTTAAAATTTTTATTTTTTTTATTTTTATTTAAAAAAATTTTTATATATTATAAATAATAAATAAAAAATTTTTTTTTACTCATCTTTTTTGGGTTAATCCCTTTAAAAAAACCTGTTATCCCGTGGCCCCCCAAAAATTTTTTTTTAAAGCTTAAAAAAAAACCGTGGCAGGGGGTTGCATGTTATATAAATATATTATTATATTAAAATATTTAATAAAATATAATTTTTTATAATATAATATAAAATATATATATATTTATAAAATTAATAAAAATATAATAATAAATATTTATATAATAAATATTAATATTAAAATTAATATAAATTAATTTTAAAATTTTGTAAAAAAATAATATAAAATTTTTTAAAATTTTAAAATATATTTAAATATAATATTTTTTAATATATGTTTTTTTTTTAAAAAACACATATAATAATTTTTTTTTTAAATTTTTTTAATTTTAAAAAAATTTTTAAATATAAATTAAAAACCCAAAAAAAAAAAAAAAATTTAATTTTTGTTTTTTTTTTTTAAAATTTAAAATTTATTTTAAAAAAATAAAATTATTTTTTTATATTATAATTTTTTAAACATTATAAATAAATAATATAATTATATTTTATTATATTAAATATATAAATTTAAATTTATATATATATATTATATATATAATAAAATTTATATCAAAACGCCTTTAACCCTAATAATACGTTTATTTGTGTGGGTGGTTTTGGGGGGGTTGGGGTTTTGGGTTGTTGGTGTGTGGTGGGGGTTTTTGGGTGGGGTTTAATATAATATATATATATAAATATATATATATATATATATATATATATTTATTAATTATATATATTATATACACATACGTCCTAAAATATTTAGTGGGTTGGTTTCATAAAAAATTAAAATTTTAATATATTTTATATATAAAAATATAAAATATTATATAAAATATATGGGGGTGTTTGGGGGTTGGTTGTTTTGTGTTTTGTGTGGGGTGGTTTTGGCCGTGTGTGGGTGTGTGGTTGGGGGGTTGTGTTGGGTGGGTGGGTGGTGGGTGTGGTGGGTGGTGTTTTTGTGGTGTGTGGGTGTTGGTGGGGGTGGGGTTGTGTTTGGGGGGGGTGTGTAAAAATAAATAAAATATTATATATATTATATATAAAATATATATATAAATATATATATATTATATATAATTTTTATAAAATAAACCAAAAGGTATGAATGAGAAAATGAATACCTTTCACAAATTTACAAAAAGATTTTTCCATTTCCATTCATACTTGTCCTACATTTTTGTTCCCAATATGAATACGGTTTTTCATATTAATATATAATTTATATAATATATTAATAAAAATAAAATATTATAAAAATATTATATATATTATATAATTGATATATATAAAAAATAAAATGTTAATAATAATATATAAATATATACAATGTGGTGTGTGGGTTGTTGGTGTGGGGGTGGGGGTGGGGTTGGGTTAATACCCTATAAAACGTTTAATATATATTATTTAAAATAATAAATTTTATATATTAAAAATTAAAATATATAAATTATATATATTTTAATGTTTTAATATTTAAATATAAATTTTATTTATATATTAATATAAAAAATATTATTATAATTTAATATATATATAAATTTTATAATAATATAAACAAATCCCATAGAAATACTACATTTTTTTTTCATAACAATGAATATGGGGTTTTTTTTTTGTTTTGTTTTTCATTTTTGGAAAGTGTTTTTTTTTTTTTTACGCGCGGTCCCCCCCCCGGTCATCAGTGCAAAAGGTTTAAAGCCAAAACGGAAAATCTAAATTTCAAAAACGTGGACAAGGACAAACAAAAAAACCCCAGCTGCAAAAGGGGGTTTTGGGGGTTTTTTTGATGGCCAGACCCAAAGGGGGGTTTAAAATGATGGAAAATTGGTTTTTTTAACGCTGGGTTTTTGGTGGTTTAGAACGTCGAGTGGGGGCCCTCCCCCCCCCCCCCCCCCCCCCGTGGATTTAAGTTTCCAAACTTGGACAGGAGGGGGAAAGTGAAGATGAGGTCCCCGTGAAGAGTTGCTCTCCCCCCTTTCCTTTAAAAAGGGGGGTGTTTTCCCCCTAAATTTTACAAAGTTTTTTTGGGTGGGGGGACAAGCTTTTTAAAAAACCCTGTTTCCCCAAAAGATTTTGCAAAAACCCGTAAATTTTTTTTCCCCCTTTTTAAAAAATTAATTTAATATTTTTTCCTATGCTTTAAAAATCATCTGTTAAATAACCACCACCACTTTTGTATATTATCTTAATGTTAAAATAAATTACACGGAAATCAAAACGTAAAAGGGAAACCCTGAAAATGGATAACATCGGAAAGAGAGAGGAGAAGGGGAGGGGAGGGAGAGAGGAGAGAGAAGAAGAAGGAGAAAGAGAGAGAGAGAGAAGAAAGAGAGAGGGGAAGGGAAAAGAAAAAACAAACCCTTTTTCCAACCGCCCAAACAAAACCTGCCAAGGCCAGCCCATTGAAAGGGAGCCGACTTCGGTCCCTAACTTTCTTTGTGGGGAACATCCATAATGTTTTTTGGGTTTTGGGTTTTTCATTGTCCCCCCTTTTTTTCCCCTTCGCCGTGGAGCTGGGAAGAAAGTCCCCCCTTCAGGAGGAGCCCCACTTTCCCCCCCCCGTCCCCCCAAGAAATTGGTGGCCCCTAGAAAAAACCCCGAACGCTTTGAAGGAAAAAGTTTTGTTTTTTGTTCGAACTTAAAAGTTGATTTTTCACCGCAAGAAAAAACGTTCCCCCCCCCCCTGCCAAGAATGCGGAAGTACACGGAGGGCGGGGGCCGGGGCTGCGCTGCCGTTCGAGGCGGTTCAGCGCGGAGCCCAAAAGGCCTACAACGAGAAAGTTGGGGGTGAAAAATTTCCTATTAGTTAAAAGTAGTAGTTGGTGGCCCAAAATTTAGCAGTGTTATCAATTCTTGCCAGTGATATTTTTTAGAGAAAGAGTGCGAATGGGGGGCCCCCCCATTTCAAAAAAACGTTTTCCTTTTTTTTGGCTATTTTTTTTTTTTTAAACCCCCCCCCCCCCCTTTTTAAAACCACAAAGGTCCCCCGTGGGGCTGGCCCTTGAAAATTTTATTTTTATGCTAGAAGGTTTACCCCCCCCCCCCCCCCCCCTTAGTTAAAACCTTTTCCATTTTTCCCCTTTCTCTCCAAACTTACCCCCATTTCAATAAAAACAATAACAAACTGTAAAAAATGAAGTTTTCTAACCACACCTCCTAAGGGGGTCCCTTTTTTTTTCCTGGCCCCCAGTCAAAAAGTTTTGGCCCGATTTTTTTTTTAGATAAAATAAAAATTTTTTTTGTTCCTTTTCAAAAGTTTTTATTTCAGGGACAACAAATGCCCTTTCTTTTTTTTTTTTCGTTTGATTTGGGGTTTTTTCCCTTTTTCCAAGGCCAATTTTTGCCTGGAGGAACCAGTTGAACCGTCCCCTAATGGTTTAATCGGGGAATATTTGTAAAAAATACCTTTTTAATTTCTTTTTCAAAATATTTTTTTTCTATTTTCTAAAATTTCTACATCCCAATCAAATTCACTTGGGGGAAAAAAAAATCTGTCATGGACATTGCATATTTTTTATTTTTCCCCTTTTTTAAATAACCCGGTCCCCATCAAAAGGTTTCCATTCCACTGCACAGCCTCAACAAATTTTTAATTTAAAAAAAAAAACCCCCGTGCTTAAAACCCGGGAGGGGGGGGGGCAAAAAAAGAGTTTTTTTTTTTAGGGGGGTTTTTGGGGAAAAAACACCAAAATAGTTTTGGGTTTCCCCCCCCCGAGTGTCCCCCCCCCCCCCCCCCTCTTTTTCCTTTCACCCCCCCAATCTAACAAGAAAGTTCCCCCTTTTTTTTTTTTTTTAAAAAATTTTAAGAAAGAAAATTTTTTTTGGGTTTGTTTTGTTAAACCCATTCTCTTAAAGGTGAAAAAACAATGTTTGGGAAGTATTGACCATGAGGAAATGAAATGTTGTAATTAGTTTGAAAATTTTTTTACTTAGAAAATTCCCCCTTTTTTTTGGAAAGTTAGCAGTCTTCCAAACCAATTAACAAGGAAATTATATATTTTTTTTTTTTTTTGCTTTTACCCACGGTTGGGTTTTTAACGCAACGGAAAGAATAGGGGGCGGTTTTTTTTTTCCTTCAAATTATGGCTTTTAATGATTCACTTTTAAACTGAATGTAATTTTTTTTTGACATTTGGCCACTGGATTTTTGGGGGTCCAACTGCCAGAGCCCTTCGTCCCCCCTTAAAGACCAGTTGGGAGCCTCTTCCCCCGAGGCCCCGCACTGAGAACTTCACTTACAGTAATGGTCTTGGGCAGGATCTGCCTTTTTTACCTTTAAACGTAATTTTTTTTTTTGGGGGGGTTTTTTATCATCCCCTCAAGTCCTTTTAATCCTGGGGGCCCCCTTCCCCTACCCTCCCTGCCCCGGCAAAACTGCCCCTTTTTTTTTTTTTTTTTATTTCAATTCCCCAAAACCAAAAACATTTTTCAAGTAAACATTTATGGGGGGGTTTTTTCTAATTGTCAAAAATGAAAAAAGGAAAATGATTCCTTTAAGCTTTTTTAAAAGTTTGCCCCCCCCAAAAACCCTTAAGGAAAAATCCCCTATTCTACCACAGTTTTTTTTATCCGGGGGGGGCCTTTTTTTTTTTTCCATTTGCCTTTTTTTTTTTTTTTTCATTTAAAAACCCTTTTAAAAAATGGTTAAACACCCCCTATAAAGGGGGGTTTTTTTTTTTAACAGAAAGTCCCAACCCTTCCCAAATCAAAAAAACGGGGGAAAAATTCCCCCAACCCCTCTTCCCCCCACTTTTTCCCCCCTATTTCCTTTTTTTCCCCCCCTAGATACTCCCTTTTTCTAACCCTTTTTTTTTTTTGAAAACCCTTTTTTTTTTAATTTAAAACGTTTTTAACCGGCAAAAAATAATTTTTTAAAAAAAAAAAAAAAAAAAATTTCCCAGTTTTTTTTTTTTTAAAACATCCCCGGGGAATATTTTTTAATACATAGTTTTTTTTTTGGGGTTTGAAATCTGGAAAACTTTTATATCCCCATTTCCCCATAACGGGCACCCCTTTTTTTTTTTTGAGGGTGGTTTTTTTTTAAAAAAATTAAAGCTTAACATAAAAAAAGGGTTTTCCCCCTAAAAACAACATTTTTTTGGCAAAACTTGTCCCCCCTTTTTTCGTCCCCCCCCAACCCCCCCCAACATGAAAATTCCAAATCCTTTGGGGACTAAACCAAACACAAATTCTTTTTTTCCCTAAAAACCCCAAAAAAAAATTCCCCCCGGTTTTAAGGGGACTATTAACCCCCCAGGAAAAAAGCACAAAACAAAACCATCTTCCGACCCCAACCCCCGACCGCCTTTCCCCCCCTCCCCCTTTTTCACCCACATTGCCCCCCTGTGGGAAAAAACCCCCCCCTCAATGGGGAAAAACCTTTTTTTTTTTTTGGGTTTTTCCCCCCCCCCCCGTCCCCCCCGGGAGCAAAAATTTTGGTATTGACAAGCCTTGCATTCAAAAATGAAGTTCTAAAAAAAAGGTAAGAATATTGTTTAAGAAATGCTGTGGGTTTTTTTTTTATTTATGTTTTTTTTTTTTTTTTTTAATTTACAAATATTTTAAAATTTTTATTAAAAATGATTTTAACCTTTTTTTATTTTTTAATTTTAAATTTTTAATTTTTTTTTGATATCAAAAAAAAGAAAAATCATTCATATTTCCCCTTTTTCTTCCCTTGGGTTTTCCCCCGGTTTTTTGCCCAATGTTTTAAAAAGGGCAATTTTTTTTTTTATATGGAAAAAAAAAAAATAATATAATTACATTTTATAAAATTTAATATTATTATAATATATATATTTTATAATTTATATATTAATATATAATATATTATAAAGAAAAAAGAGGAAAAGGGAGGGGAGAAAAAAGAGAAAAAAAAATTTTAAAAATAAAATTAATAAAATTTAATATATTATATAATAATATAAAATAAAATTTTTATGTTTCCTTATATTAATTTTTTATATATAATATATATAAAAAATTTTAACACAACATTACACAAAAACGCAAAAAAAACACAAACACGCACCCACACACACACAATACAACAACACACGCACAACCGCATACACACATACAACACCAACGACAGCAACGCAACATACACATACACACACAACACAATACAAATACCACAACACACACACCAAACCACACACAGAATACACAACACACACACACACACACAACACACCCACAACACACACACAACACACACCAAACACAACCACAAACCACACACAACACATAATAATAAAATTATATATTTCAAATATTATATATATATATAAATATATATTCATATAATATATAATTTTAATTTTAATTTTATTTTTTATTTCTATATAATATTATTATATAAATATATTAATATATTATATATATAATGTATATATAATTGTAATATAGATGGGCGTGTGTGTGTGTTAATGTGGTGTTTTTGGTTGGGGTGGTGTGTGTGGGTGGTGGGGGGGGTTTGGGTGGTGAGTTTGTGTGGTGTTGTGTTGGGTGTGTGTGTTGGGTGTGTTGTTGTGTGGGGTGGTGGGTTGTGTGGTGTGGTGGGTTGTGGGTGGGGTGTTTGCACAAAACCAACACACATATATACATACATACATATAATATGTGTGTGGGTTGGTGGTGTGTTTTGTTGTGTGGGGGGTACAATATATTATATATATATAATAAAGGTAAATATATAATATAAATTATAATATATATGTGTGTGTTGTTGTGATGGGGTTGTGTTTTGTGGGTTGTTGGGGTTGGTGGGTGGTGGGTTTTTTGTTGTGTGTAGTGTGGTGGGTGGGGGTGTGTGTGTTGTGTGTGGTTGGTGGTAATTGTGGTGTGGTGGTGGTGGGTGTGGTATGAGGTGGGTTGGGTGTTATGGCTGTTTGGGTGTGGTGGGGTGGTTGTGGCCAAACGGCCGCCGTGGTGGCGGGGTGTTGGTGGGTTGTTATGTGGGTAATGTGTAAATGGGTGTGTGTGCGTGTGGGGTGGGGTGTGGGTGTTGTTGTGCGTGGGGTTTGGTGGGTGTATGATGTGGTGGGGGTGGTGGCAATATAATATATATAATATAATAATATATATATATATATAAATTAATATTTATATAAATAATATACAATTATATTAATATATATATTATATAAATATTATATATTTTGTTTTTTATATAAATAATAATATATCATTTATAATAATTATATAATATATATAAAAATCTTGGTCTTAAATACATCTCTTTGTAACTGGTTGAAGATATTACAACTACTCATTCATATATAAATTAATATATAATATAATTCTATATACATATATATATACTAATTATACTATATAATATATATAAAGAATAATCTATAAAAATATGTGGGTGGTGTGTTTGGTGTGGTGGGTGTGGTGTGGGTGGTGTGTTTGTGTTGGGTGTGGGTTGTGGTGTGTGGTGGTTGGTGTGTTTTGTGGGGGGGGTGTTGTTGTGTGTGTTGTGGTGGCCGGCCCGTGTGGGTGCGTGTGGGCGTGTTATTTCAATTGATTGGGGGGCATGGCCATAAATTCGGGCCCCCCTTAATTATCTTTTGTGTTTTTTTTTCTCCATCATTCCAGCTTTTATAGTTGCTTTTTTTTATCCTTTCCCATGGCTCATCTAGGGATAAAACTCTAATCCTCGAGGCCCCCGCCTGAAGGGGAAGGCCCCCTGCCAATGCCCAACGTCCCCCCCCGGCCGCCCCCAGTTATTTCCGCATGGTTGGTCCCCCCCTGCCCCACATTACAAAAGGAACAGGCCATTAAAAACTGGGTTTATTCCCTCATCATTAGTAAAACAATTTTTTGAATAGGGAAAAGCTTTATTTTCTATAGAGTTCTTGGATCACGTCCAATGAATGTAGCCTTTTCTTGTTTTCAGGCCCTGTCCATGTAACAGGCAAAGGCTTACCGTCTGTACCTGCTTACTACAGGGGATAGACATAAATTCAAGGGTCCCAACTAGTTGGGGGGGTGCCTGTTTTCAGTGGGTAAAAATCTCCAAGTTTTTCCTTATTAAAATTAGTGTTTTGGGTTATTGCTTTTTTTTTTCGTGTATCTTTGGTTTCAAACCTAAATCAAAAACTCAAATGTTTTTCCACAATGTCCAATCACTTCCTAGTAGATTTTAAACTTTTTCCTGAATCAATAGGGGGAATGGTTAAATATTTCTAAGCTGCTTGAAAACAACCTAAAAAATTACATTTTACGACCATGTAGCACCAAACGCCCTCACCCCTCCTAAATCCCTTTCACCCTATAGCAAGGGTTTTGGTTTGTCCCTTCCAACCGTCAACATATTTGTAAATTTCTCTGTTCATTCCCACATCCCCATTTAATATTTTTTTTTTTTTCAAGGACCGTCCTGGGCACGAGGGAAGCAAAAGGGGTGTTTTTTGAACAAACAATGCATTTAACAGCGTTCAAATACACTTCCAAGAAAAGGTGCCGGCCAACGTGGGGAAGCCCCCCCCCTTTTTTTTTCCACGCCCCCCACGTGGTACTAACAAATGACCTGGAAGCTCGGGGGGGGGGGGGAAAAGGGGGTTTTTCCCCCACCTTTTCCCCCCGAACTGATTTCATCGCTGGTGGAACAAACCCAGGGAGCTCCAAGACCTTCCGCTGGTCCCCCTTACAAGTTTTGAATGGAAAGGCGTGTGAAATGGGAGGGTGAAAATGGTAAATGGGCCAATGGGGAAAGAGGAAAAAGTGGGTGGAAAAAGTATACTTTTTCCCCCACACGCCCACCACACACACTCTGCCAGGGTAAAATTAGATTTGTTTGTGGAAATTAGAATTGAATTATTTATTCCATGCAACTTAGTTGGTGAAATAATTAATTTTTTTTTGGTTTCCCAAATATATTTCCCCCAAATCCCTTATTTTAATGGAATTTTGGTAATGTTTATACTTCTAACGAAGACAATATCTAGACACAACATATTTCACATGTTAGGATGGAATATTGGCTTGTTTCCGAGATGTTTTTGTGTTTCATTTAGCATTTGGCCAGAATTTGTCTTTTACTGTGCAAGGTTTGGGGTTCTATAATCTTTACATAATACCACTGGAAATTATAATTATAATATAATATTATAATATTATAATATATATATTAAATAATATAATATTATATATAATATTTAATTCTAAATTGATTGCTTTAGTTTTTGGACATTTTCCCGGGGGCCCTTACAGGTTGGGTCCCCCCCCGTGCTGTACTCAGAGCCGGGCTAGACATGCGTTCCCCGGTGAGTCCGCCTGTTCCCCCTGATTGTTTTTTTATGATCTTTGTATATGAAAACCTACTACGGACTCCTTCCCCGCCCCCCTGCAAAGATGACCGTTGCTTTTGGCACTGTTTTTTTTCCTTGTGTTGCCTTTTTGTTTTTTCCTTCCCGACTAATTCCACCTTAGTTTTTGTTTTCTCCGTTTCTCCCGTTTTTTTTCTTTTCTTCTGTTTTTTTTCTTTTTCCACTGGTTTTTTTCCCCCTCAACGGAAAAATTTCCCTTTTCTTTCAACCTTTTTTTTTCCCGTACTTTCCTGGTCCCTTTTAATTTGTGTTTTTTTACGTCCAATTTTTGTATAAAATTTTGTTATTATTCTTTTTATTTTTATGTATATTTTACCTTTATTCCCTAAAAACTTCAAATTCATACGCTATTTAATCAGTCCCCATGAATTGCTTTATGGGTAAAAAAAAACCTCACCAAAGGCCGGGCGGGAAAAGCCCCCCATTACACAAAAAGGTTTCCCCCAAGCCCAAGGTTTTGGTCCCCCCCAAGAGGGAAAAGGAAAAGAAGAGGCCCCCTTTTTTTATAATACCCTTGGTGACAGGACCCCCATGTGGGAATTCTTTTCAAGCTGGCTGACTTGGTGGCGTGTCTCCCCTCGTTGTGGCCCTTTGTGGCGGGGTTGCCCCTTTGTTGTTTTGTTTTCAAGTAAGTTTGTAAAATGGTGGTTGTTATCTTGGTGACATTGGGTTTTGTTGTTTGGTTTCGAAAGATTTGGGTTGCGTAATAAAATGTATATTTATGGAATGGGCCTCTTTTTATGGTTTGCCCCCTTTTGTTAAGTCAGACCATGGGGGGATGTTAATTTGTTTTATTCCTTTTTTAATTGTGGAAAATAACGGGAATCAAACTTTTCAAAATTCACCCCCCCCCCACACCCCCCGAGAGTCCTCATCCTCAAAAATACGCCCAAACCCCCACATGGGGCCACAATTTTACCTTTGAAGTTGTGGGTGTGACCACGCTAAACCAAACCAACATCCTCCCTAACTCTACGGAAGTTTGATTTTATCCCACTAACAGCGGTAACAATGAATAATTTTTTTGGGTGGGGCAAAGCCGGGTTTGGGGAAAATTGGGGCGGTTTTTGGGTTGTTGCCAAATTTAATTCCCAATGACTCCTAGACCCGGGGTGGGTCAACTGCCTGTTGGTTTATATGGTTTTTCCCTTAAGACCCGCTCAATAACACTGTCCAATGTTTTTCGTTGCAGTTTTGTTTTTCTTTAAACCCATAGTTTCCCCCCCCACCACGGTAAGTCGGTCCCCCTGGTCCCACCACATGTGGTATTTTTTTTATTTTATTTTAAATTTGTTTTCCCCTTTTTATTTTTTTTTTTTAATTTTTTTTTTTATTTTTTTCGGTTTTTATCTTTAAGTTTTATAATATTTTCTTTTGGTTTTTTTTACTTCATTTTTTTTTGGGGGGCCCCCTTTGAGTGATTTTTTTTTCCTTGTTTTATGTATCGGTGGTTTTTTTAAACTGTGTCTGTTTTGCTTTTCGGTGGCAAATGTGTTTTTTGATACGTTTTTATGCTTGTTTTTAGTGAATCTTTAGCGGAATTGGTTTTTTCATAATGTTCCTGCGTGTTTTTTTTTTTTGTTTTTTTTTTTTTTTAGTGTTTTGGGGGAATTCCTATGCTTGCGGCATGGAATTTTTTTTTTAGAAGTTGTTTTTTTTAACGACGAAGTGGCCCTTCCCAGTGGAAGTTTTTTTATTGCCCCATTTTTTTTTTTTGTTTTTTTTTTTTTTTTTTTTTTATCGCAATGTTTTTTTTTGTCTTAATGATTTGTGATTTGTTTTTTTTTATGTGGTGTGGGTGTTTTTTAATTAGTGCCATCAGTTTTTTTGTTTATTTAGTGAGAATCTTAGAAGGTTTGTTCCCCCCCCCCTTATAAATGGGGATTTGTTTTTTTGGGGTCCCCCCCCTTGTTTTTGTTTCCTGGTTTTTTCTGGTGGCGTGGGTGTAAACTATTGGAAGTAATATTAACATCTGGAAAGTTTTTGGGGTGGATTTTTAATCGCATGAAATTCTAGAATGTGGTTTTGGCTCTGAGACCCGATTGGTGATTGTCATTAATATCTAGAATGTGATGAGTTCATTTCGTTAAAACACGTTTTTTTGTTTTTTTATTTTTTTTTGTGAGTTTTTTAATGGGTAGGTACAGTGCTTCTATGACCTTGTTGAGGGTTTTGTTCCCCCTAGGGTGTTTTTTTTTATTTAAATCATTTCCCCAGCCTTGGTGGGAAGTGGTGCTCCCCCTGAGGACTATATAATTTCTAGATTTAAGCACCTTTTTCCCGGAACACGAAGCCATGGGGGTTTCGAAGGAAACGGTGGGAAAAAGTGGAAACAACAATTCCCCCCCCGTCCACGCACCTTTCCCCGACGGAGCCCAGGAGCCCGTGGCTTTGTTGTTTTTTCTGGGCCCTCCTTCCATTTAGGAAAAGGAACCTCCTTTTTCCCCCCGGTCAGGAGCCAAAGGCTCTCCCTGCCAAGATTCCGGATGAAACCGAGGCATCCGCGAGACTTCCGGGAAACTTTCAGTGCATGAAGCAAGCTTTTTCCCAAAAAAAAAAAAGCTCCTCCAGCTCACAACCTTGGGAGGGTCCGAAGTCCCCCCTGCGTGCCCAACAGAATAAAGTTGGGGGGAGCTAGAAGCTCTTATATCCTTCTGTCCTCCCCGTTTCGAACCCCCGTCCTTCGTCCCCAGGGAAGCACCCCCAGTTGAGTTGGTTTTGTGGGTTGCAAAAGAGGGGGAATCCAATTCCCCTCAGTTTTTTTTAAGGCGGGAAGGTTAGGGTTTTTCTGCCCCACCTAACACACCTTAAGCCGGAACCAAGAGTTGTTGAGAGGCTTGGGCCCTTCACGGAGTGTCGAAGAACCACCACCTCGACCTCCAGAACAGATTTTTTCAGCTTTTTTATTTAAAGCTGGCAAAGGCCCTTTTCCTACACATGGTTTCTGGCAAAGGGCCTGAATAGTAAATTTCCCTCCCCTCCTTTGAAAATATTGGTAGTCCTGGCTTTTTTGGAATTTTTTTAAAGGACAAGCCCTTTTATAGGCAGAACTTCAAGCCAGAGGAACTGGTTTTTTAACGTTTCCCATCACTTGTTTTTTTAACCTGGGGGGAGGCCCTTTCATATCAGAAGCTACAAACCTGGTTCCCAAGCAACCTAAATGGAAATTTTTTATTTTTAAACATTGGGAGGTAATGGTGTAACCAAGGATTACGGGGGATTTTATACCCCCTTGCTTTATTGGGTGATCCAGCATGAAAACCTCTCAGACCGGGTTTCCTTTTGATGTTTGAAAAGGACACTTCCCCCCCTCGATGGATTCAATGGAAGCAAGGTTTTCTTTTTTGTGGGGTGAAGGGAAAAGAGGCAGAAGAGATTTGTGCTGTAATCTTTTGTTTTGTAGAACCCCCCTTACGGCAGAGAAGTTGTTGTTTTTGGACTGTCACTCCCCAAAGGTGTTGCGAAAAATGGAAGGGGTTCCCCTGTTGCAATATGCGCTCAGCTCCACCCTTATCCCTGCCTAGAACCGGTGTGCTATTATGTTCGTGTGATCCGATACCTCTCACGACGTGTGGTGACGATTCTTTGTGCAGCAAGTTGGTGCCCGCGAAGAGTGGAAGACACCCTCCTAGGAAAGTAACTGGGGTCGCTACCCACCAAGAAACCACGAAACCCCCCCCCCCCCCCCCCCCCCCCCAACCCCCCCCATGAATAGCTCAGAATGGTCCCCCCCCCACCCCCGTGGGTCCCCCCCTTTGAAGTTGGGGGCAAGGACAGTGGTGTTTTTGCATGTGGGTGAAGGCCAAAAACACTTTTTGCAAAAGAAAATAACGGAGCAAGTGTTTCCCGTTTTTACTGGCGCCCAGGGTCGGGGGGCGTGGCAAAGCGAAACCGGTTTCCCACTGGAGAAGCAAAAAAGCATGGTGCTTGTACAAAGCCCACTGGACTGCGAGAAGTAAAAGAATTCCTGAAAGAAACCCTGTTTAAGGTTCCCCCCCCGCCCTATGGTTTACTTGATGAATGACATGGGTTTTTCAAGATGGAAAGGTTGTTTTTTTGGGGGCCCGACAACGGGGTCCCTGAGGGGTGACAATTGAATCAAGGGGGATGGGCCTGGGGCCCCAGGGGAAAGAAAATGGGGAAATAAGAACATGTGAAAAAAAGAAAAATCCTTTTTTTAAAACAAGTGGGAAAGAAGTGTTTCCCCCCTGTAAGGGACTATCCAAGTGTTTTCTGGATGGAAATGTTTTTTTGGTAATTTTTTTAAGTGGGTGAAATGAGCGAGTTGTTTGGGGTGATTAAGTGGAGATAAAAGTGTTTATCTTGGATGGCCTTTTTCCCTTTCCCCCTGGAGAAGTGTTCCTCCTTGGCAGGGATCTCCCTTCAGAACGTTTTTTAACTTCGGCTCCCCGAGTGTTTTTTTTCCTGAACCAGAAGTAAAGGGAAGGACTTTTGTATTGGTCCTTTGCAAGTCAGGAAAAAGGTCCATTACAAGGTTGGTTGTTCTTTTTGTTTGAAGGCACAACCATCAAGCAAAGTGAAAGGTCCACTACCCTGCTTTCAACCGATTAGCGGCATGTTTTTCCCGTGTACCCCTGCGTTTTGTGTTGTCCGCCCTTGTTTTTTGGTTTTTGGGGCGCTTGTTTTGGTCAAAATGTCCAGCCGTGTTCCTTAGGGGGGGTTAGCCAAGCCCGCCCAAAAGAACTTATGGGGTTTTTTTTTTTCTGGGGTATTTGGGAGTGTACCCCCCCACCCCCCTTTGGTGGGTACCTAAGTACCCTCTCAAAAGAGGTTAGAGAGGGCTTTGGGCATTAAAAAGTTCTGGGCAGTAAATTGAGACTGGCACGCCCCTGGGGTAAAAAAATTTAAGAAATGGACCCATAGGGTTTTTGCTATAGTTTGAAAAAAAACATTTGTCAAAAAAACCAGGGTCCCCTTCCCTCACTTGGGGAGGCTTGGAAGCACATATGTTCAGTCCCGATAAGCAAAAATGGAAGTGGAATTTGTTTAAGTGGGTTTTTGTGTGGGTGAAACTGTAGAAAAAAAAAGTTGGCCCCCATTTCCCAGTGGTGGGTAGATCGTGAAAAATTCAATTGTGAAAGTTGCACCCAAGGTGGGGTTGTGTTTTTTTAATAGTGGGGCCAAGTTAATCCAAATTAGAACCAAAATCCATTAAAAAGTTTTTTTTCCTGAGATAAAAGAAAAGGCTAGCAATGCCAGAAAACTTCTTTCGTAGTAATTACTGTTAAAGATGAGCAGACCTTTGGGGGCAGAGCCTCTTTTCTGATGGTGGGTGGGGATAATGGTGGGATCCTGACCGGGTGAGGGGGGGAAAATTTAATTGAATGATGAAAAATTTTGACAGCTTTTTTGAGGCTGGTTTTTGGTGGACCCTTTTTTGGGGAGGTGCAGATGATTAACAGCCATTCTACCAGAATGTTGGGAATCTCCCCCCACAAATCTGGTAAGAAAGGTGTTCCAGTTTTGCAGAGCTTACTAACGTCCCCCTGAAGGAATGAGTTATTCAGCGTGGGTTGATTGGCGGAGCCCTTTGGTTGGGGACCTTTTTTTGAAAAGTGAGTTGGAAAATCCTGGGTCACTTCTTGGCCCCCAAGCACAGCAGCTTTTTGAGGCCAGGTAACTAGTTTTAAGTTAATGTGAAACCTTAATCCTGAAGGTGGGCGCCAAGGCAAAAAGCTTTTAGGAAACGGGTTAAAAAAAACCTGGTAATCACCAACCGTACATAAAAACAAAAGAGGGTGGGACAAGGTCCCCCCACTATGTGGTAACGGCCCAATGGGCGGTCACTTCCCCAAAAAACCCCTCTAAAAACAGTTCACATTCCGAGAGGAATGTTTTGAAAACAATAATGATTTGGCACAGGGGAAAGTTATTTGGAGCAATTCCACCGTCTCCCTCTGGCCCATTTCCCCTAATCCGTTTTTTTTCCTTGTTCCAGAAAAGAAAGATGGGGGTCTTTACCCCGTTCTGTTAGACCCCCTACAGAGGGTCCCCCTCAACAGCAAAATTTACAGAAGCCAGGAAATGTTTTTTTTAATCCAATGCCAACGGCAATTGATGAGCTTTATTGATCCATCTTGGCCATGGAACCCAATGTGGGGTTTTATCACTTCGATGCCTCGCAGTGGCCCCCTACTGGACCCAGTAGATATCAATCCAGAATGGAAAATATAAAGACTGCAAATTCCTATCAGAAATGGGGGCAATAACTTTTTCCAAGTTTTTCAAGGAAGTTTTGGCCATTTTGGGTTTTGGCACACCCGCCACCCCTGCTTCAATCATTTCCAAACGGGCTGTTAACTGTGGTGCTTTTCATCCTGTGTTTTAGGCCAGGCACCCATTGACCTTTTTTAGATGATGTGGGGGTTGGGTGCCCACAGGCACATTAATTTTTTTGATTGACCATTTTGAGGCAAAATGTTTTTTGGATTGAGGATCCCCTCCCTGTTGTTTCCTTTTTAAAGGCAGGATTTTAGGCCCCACCTCAACAGGAAGAAAAATGGTTGGTTTTTTTTGGCAAACAGACACATTCAAATTCCCCTGGTCTGTTTAAGAGTCTTGTCCGGCCCAACCTGAATCCCAGATAAGTGGGTTGCAATAACAGAAAGTGCCTCAGCCTAGGAAACAAAAGGAAGTGCCCTCCCCACTTTGTCTTCTCCGGGTGCAAAACAGTGGCCCTTTTTTTTTAGGAAAGCATGTTTAAAGAAGTTTTTCAAATTTTGGTCAATCACACTTACTAAGCCTGACACAACCAACAGATAAACGGAAGTTTTTTTGTGTGGGGGGCAAGCAAAAGGAAGGGAAAAAATGGCCCTTTTCCAGAACTTTTTGAAGGAAGCCCAACTTAATCTCCCTGCCCCCATTTCCTCAGTAAGCCAATTTTTTTTGAACAGGCCCTTTTTGTATTCCCACACCGAAAATGCATCGGGGGTTTGTTTTTGGGCGAAATTTTCGGCGCTTGCTTTGATTGCAAGTGTGACGAATGAGGAAATCCGCTTGCAGCCTTGTTGTTTGCATACTATTTCCGCTTGCCAACCTGCAGGACTGCTGAAAACACAGTACCACCCTGCCAAATTTGGAAATTGTGGAGGTACTTGGCAACGTAAAGTATAGGGGGGTAAAGAGCCTTCGACTTGCTATTGGTTGTTTTTAAGGGGCGGCGCCCGCCGTTCTACATCTAACACAAAACAACCCAAAGGGCCCCTTTGACCTTGTTGGTGTTCAGTAAGACAGCCCAAAAAAGTCCTGGCTTTTTTGAACCTCGGTGTTTTGTTTTGCACCGAACCCTAGTTTTTTTTTTATAATTATGTTTCTGAAAATACAAACAAGGGAACTCAACATCCCGTGGGGTTTTCCCCCAGAAAACCCCCAGTTTGAAGTCCCGAGGGGGGGGGGGTGCATGGCTTTTTGCAACAGAATTCTGCACAAGCGTGGATCCAGACGATCTGCCCGTCCGTTCCCACCCAACTTGAGGATCCCCCCCTGTTTGGGGAAAAGCAGATTGAAATTTGGGGTTTTTTTTTTTAAAAGAGGAACGAACCTTTACCACGTTTTGTTCGCCTTCCCCTTTTTTTTCTCCTTTGAAGAATTTTGGGAAGCGTTCGGAGGATTGGAGGGTTTCCTGTATCCATGTCCCCCCCCCGTCCCATCACTACCCCCAAGAATTGGAGTTGGGCTTCATCAAGTTTGGTTTTTTTGGTGCCCAAAGACCACTTAGAAAGGCTCCTGCCATGGCATTTGGCTCCATGCATGTGCACCAGCAAGGTTCCAAGCCCTTGGTGTTTACAGTGGCACCGTATTGTAAGCTTCCTGAACATGTTGGCCACAAGTGGAAAGGAATATGTTTTGGTTAACAATGTCAAGCTTGGGCCCAAGAAAAACCCGTAAAGGGCATAGGCCCCTATCGTGGCCGGCCTTCTTTGCTCTGCACCCACAAGGGCCCAGTTTTTTTTATGCCCAACTGAGGAAAGGGTAATCCTGCCAGACCTCATGGAACCTTGAAAGTGACACCTCGGCAAAAGGTTAAAACAAATAATGGTAATTGGCCTGTTTTTTCATAGGAGGACCCAACTTCACTCCCGATTTGGTCCAGTTTTTTGATCACCTTTTTGGCCATCCCCGCCAAGGATCAAGAGAAACCCCTGTGGCCTGGAGCCTTTATTAAAAATCAGTCCCTGTGACCCTGTGGGGTTTTTGGTGCACACCCTTCGGTCCCCCCCTATTGCAAACAGACAATGGTCGAGACTTTTGGGAAAACAGTCCTATTTAAAAAAGAGGGGGTTTGGTGAAAGTGTTTAGGCAGCCCATGTATACAACACATCCATTTTTCACTACTGCTTTTTTCCATCCCCCCCCAAGCTTAATGGGAATGAAATTTTGAATGGCCCACACCAAACCGAGTGGGTGAAAAAACCCCTTTTGGCACACTTCTGGAGGCTTTCTCCCCTTTAGAAATGGGGAATGAACCTTTTTTGCCCATAAGTTTTTCCGTTTGGGGCATGGAAAGTTGCAAAAAAGTACACCGCTTTCAGTTGGTTTTGAATCATCCTACTCTAATATTTGGCCCTGACTGGGACAATAATTTTGGGCAACCTATCCTTGTTTGTGGGACAATAAAAGCAAAAAATTTACGAAGGAGACTGAAAATCCATGAACGCAGCACAATCTTTTTTGATGGCTTAGGTTAAAGGAGAGCTGAAAAGGATTGCCCGTTGAGACGTCAGTGGGCAGGGCCATAGGGAAAGGTTTTTGGGCCCCGGGAAAATTATTAATCGGCCTGAAACCCGAAAAAAAAATCCAACCTTTTTGCGTTGCTGAAGGGTCGGTGGAATCCTAGTCCCTTCCTTTAAAAGACCCCCCTTCCTCGAAAATGCGCAAGGAGTGGACGGCCGGTGGAAGCCCCCTTTTTGGAACCTCGTTGGTTTTTTGGTCCCGGCTTTTTGCCCGTATTCCCTTAAGAAAGACCCGGTAAAACTGGTAAACCACCGGTTTTGGTCCCCCAGAAGTACTGTCACCCCCCCCCCCTCCCTCCCTTACAAATAAGAATTTTACCCACCTCCAAAAATCGCTGAAGCCCCCTTACAGGACCGAATGACTTACTCCCATCCTGCCCCAGATGATGCCGAAGCTAGATGAGGATTGGGTGACGTGGACGATCCTCCTCCCTTGTAGATGGACTACCGGATGGATCCTGCAAGTTTTTGCTCTTCCCCTTGGCGTTCCCCCTTTTTGCCCGACCCTCCTGACGATGGTTTTAGCCCTGGTGACAGGTTTTTTTTGTTTGATATGGTTGTGCCTAAGGTGGGTTTAGTGGGGTTCTAAGTACATTAGAAGGTTGCCTCGAAAATGATTTTCATTGCCTTTTGAAAAATTAGTGGGTATCAAAGGTTGGTGGTGGGTCATCCAACATTATCCAATGTTATCCGGGTTTATTATCCTTCTTTTGAGTTGTAATTCTTCCCAGCCCAGGTCGAGATTTTGTTTTAATGTTCTGTTATTCCCCATGACCACTGTTAAAAAATGCTACCACTTTTCCCAACATTGGTGGTTTTTGGTACCTTCCTTGAAGATCCTTTATTTATTGGTTTGTTTTAAGCTTGTTCCCAAGAAATAAGTGGCTAGACCTTAAATTTGGTAATGTTTGGAGTTGTGAAATAATTCCTTAAGTTTTCCCCTTTGTATTTTCCTTTAAAAATTTTTGTGGTATTTTGATATTAAGGTTTTTTCTTTGATTTTAATGTTGTCATTTTAATTCCTTGTGGAAATTTTAAAATTTTAAATATTTTTGGGCTCAATGTTTCCTTTTTTTTTCATTTTTATCGGTTTTTTTAAAATTCCTGTCCCCCTCTTTTCCCTGTTCTTTCCCCCTTTGGTGAGAATTTGCCTCCAGTGTGTTCTCCCCCCCGTCAATTTTCCCCCTTCTTCCCCGCCTATCCGTTCCTTCCGATGCCCCTTCTTTCCCCCCCTGTATGTGGTTGTACCCCGTGGCCATCCCGTAATTTAATAGAATTTTAACCAAGTGGGGCATTCCTTTTCAGGACTTTTTTACTTTTATACAGGATTGGAACCACAGTAAATGCCAAGACACTAATTTTTCCAGTCCCCACCCCCCTTCTTTTGCAGTTGCCGATGTTTGTCCCTTGTGCTTTACGGTCCCCCCCTTGGAAGTCCCATCCCGCAAAGTGTACAGGCCACTCCCCTTCCGGAGGGTCCCCCGTGGACGGTTTTTTGTGGGGTGATCAATGGGGCTTGCTGATTTTTTTTTTTTCATCTGACCCGTGGAAAACCGGTGGGTTGTGGGCCCCCCCTTTTCAACCCGACCTCCGTCTCGTTTTACCTCCCTCCTGCCCCTTGCCCCTCCACCTGGATTCTGCATTACCCCCTGTCCCCCTGCTCAGTCCCCGAAGAGTGCCTTGGACCCGGGCCCCTTTGCCATGGGCTTAGGGTACCCCCCCTCAGAAGCATGCAAAGTGGCTTTTTGTTGTTTTTCTGTGTGGCAGTCGAGGCGAGAGGGAAAGGTCCCGTCCCGAAGTTCCCCAGAGGCCCCCGGGGAAGGGAGTTTGTAGTTGAGGGATTTTCCCCTGGCCGTTTCCAGGCGGGGGGGGGTCCCCCCCACCCTGCAAGGCCCTTTTCCCCCCGGGCCCGGCCCCCCTCCTGCTGCTCCCCCGGCTCACCAGATTCCCCATTGGGAGGCTTCCAAGCTCCCCCCCAGCCGTTGGGCCAAAGGCGGCTTCCCCCATTATGGGGACAGAGCCTTGCTTCCAGAATAACTGGGGGTTGGAAATAGGAATAGGCCACCATCCCGTCCAACCAAAAGTCAAAGTCAGTTTAACCTTGATAATTTGCCCCAGTGGGGGTTTTGCTCCACACTTGGGACCTTTTGTGATAAGCAACTGTTGCCCAGTATCTAGTCCATGGCAAGTTGTTGAGAAAAGTTGTTTTGAAATGCCAAGGACCACAGACCATGGCCCCCCCCTAACCCCTGACTTAACAGGGAGAAAGGATTTCCACAGGCCCCAACCACACTATATAAGTACTCTCAGTACCAGTAATATAGGCCCCTTGGTTTTTATTAAGTCCAATAAGTCCCAATTCCACCTCAGAAATCTCCCCAAGTTTTGTCCTTTGATGCCCACAAGCCGGGGAGACACATTCCCTTTGTTTGAAGTCCAAATTGGTCCGGGGCCTGTGAGCAGCCAACAAACCCAAATGACGATGGGTGTTTACACGAACCTCCGAGCGGGCTAGGATAATCGGATTGTGACACTTTTGCCCCAGGATTGGAAAAATCCCAGACTGCTTTTTTTCCACCGGTCCTCCCTGAATTTTGCCCCCTAGTAGGTAGTTTTGGCGGATCTGTTTTTCCAGAAGAAATGCGGGGGTTGTGAAAACCTGCCTGAGCCCAGTGGGGAATGCTTGATTACAAGTCTCCCTCAAATAACTCCGCAACGTCCCCCCATAAACCCCCCCCAACATGAAAAAATTGAGGAATGATCTTGGTCCCCCCTTCTGAAGCAGACCTCTGGGCCCAGTCCCCAATCTGTGGAGGAGGGGCCTTTTTTGTGTTTGTCAGTTTTTTTTTTCAGGGCTTGGGTAGAACCTGGGCAAGGGTACCCCCAATTTTAACCAAGAAAAAGGCCTTTCCCAAGCACCTCCAGCCAAAGGTTTCTGGGATTATCCCTGGTTTTTTTTTCCCTTGTTTCCCCTTCTCAAAAAAAAAGCCCAAGTGGTCCCCCCCCCTGAAGCAGGTCCCCCCTTTCAAAAACTCCCCTTGTTCCCCCCCCTCCCAGTAGCCCAGTCCCTAGGGTTGGTTTTTCAACTTAGAACAGGATTTGAGGGGGAAAGGAGGTTTGTTAGGGGGTGGACTGAGGGTTTTTTGCCCCACAGCCATCCCCCCCTCCCTGAATTGGTTTTTTTTTTTTTTACAGAACTTTGGAAACGGAAACCCAGGTAAGCTTTTGTGGGGAATCCCCATCATTATGGGAACACACTTGAGCCAGAGCAGGAGTCCCCCATTCGGTGGGGAATGCCCCCCGGAGGGCAAAGAACTGAATTTCCAATCTCCCACTGGAGGACATTGTAGGAGGCTACAGATTTGCGTGGGGTTCACAATGGTTTTTTGGCCCTGGAAATTGTCTTTATCAAGACTTTTACACACCCTTTTTTTAGGGCATAGGGCCCCCTTTCAGACCCACCTGCCTGAGAAGGAACAAGAAAAAACAGAATAATCCAAGAACCTTGCCTGAGTGTGGTGGCCTTTGAAGGGCCTTATTTCCTTGGTTAAATGGAAAACCTTTGCCCAGTCCCCACCCTACCCCAATCCCTGGAAAAAAACAAAATGACACAAAGGGCCCCCCACCTCACAGATGTGACACCTGCAAGTCCCACCACCGGCTCAGCAGGACCCCAGATCATCTCAAAACCTCAATGTTTGGGGTTTTTTTTTTTATGGACGGTCCCCCCCCCTGAGTATTTGGAGGAGCTGAAAAATCAAGGCATTTTCACTGCTTCAGGCAAAAGGTTTTTTCAAAACCGCATTCTTTCTGAAACCAGATCCGCAACTACCCTACTATGGCAATCCCAGAGACCCCCGAGCAGTCCCCTGGAATTCACTTCCCTGGGCAAGTTTTTGTTTTCACCAATTCGGGGGATTTATCCCTAAGCCCCCTCGAGTTCCGTGTCAACACCATCGTCCCCCCAGTTTTTTTTTTTTTGTCGGGGTTTTTTTTTGTTTTTTGGGACTGCTTCACAGCCGCCATTGAACCTCCAAAAGGGAAATGGTGGGTCCCCCTCCGGTGCCATACAAGAATTGGGACAAAAAGATTTCCTGGAAATTTTGCATAATTGAACCCTTAATAACAACGCCTATATACTTGTTAACTGGAAGGAGTACTATTATAAGTGTTGGTGGGTGGGCCTGGTTGGGGGAACCTAAAAGACTTCCCTTTTAAGTCCAGGGGGGGTTTTTAGGCATGGCCTTGTGTCCCCCCCTTTGGCCATCCAACACTTTTTACACACTTTTCATGGGACTACAGATTAATGTGCAAACAGTTTTTTTGCTACCCAAACAGTCCAGTTGTGGAAAGCAACCCTGGAGAGTGCAAATATCAGGTCCCCACTGAAACTTTGACTTTGGGTTTTTTGACGAAATGTTTGCTATCCTATCACAAGTTCCTCTGGGAAGCCCATTCCCCTCCCCTTAATGGAAAAGGCACGCCCCCCCTTGCCACCGCTGGGGGTAGCCTTTGAGCTCCCCATGAACCCCCTGGTGATCCCCGGAAAGGCTAGAAAGGGCGGCCCCCCGAAAGGCCTTGCCAGGGGTGGGGGACCCCCTCCCTTGAAAGCCAGGGGAAATTTCACTACAAACGCCCCACCTCCCCCCGCCCTGAAACCTATTCGGACCTTAACTTCCTCTCCGGGCCCTCCGGACGCCACACACGAACAGCCACTGCCCTGACTTCTGAAAGGGAAACCCTAAGCAATGCCAGTCCCGGTCCCCCCAGCTCCATCTCGCCTGAGCCAAGACCGGGTACCCAATGCCACACCCAATCCAGTGAGGGGCAAGGCGAGGAGGGTAACGAGAAGGAGTTCCGGTTTGTGAAGGCCCACACCGGTTTTCCCCGGGTTTCAAGATGAAAACTCAAAGCAAAGGCCCATGCTCACCACACCGTTCCCCCACGGCCCCCGGAGGAGTGGGCTGTACACTGGCCGGAATGGACTTCAAAGGGACCCGTAAAGGCACAAGGAACATGCACTGCAAGAGAACTGGGGACTTAGTGTCTGGCCATTTTACCTGTGTTTTTCCAGCCCTGTAAATAAAAAGTAAAGGTTCCCCCTTGAAAGGAAATTCCCCCACTGGTTAAATCGATAAAAATACGGGATGCAAACACCAACAGGAAAGAAGGCATCAGGCAAAACGATTAGCCGAAGAAAGGGAAAAAATGACTACGAACCACCTGAAGGCAATCTCAACCCAAAGGTGAAAGAAACAGGAAAGAGACAGAAGATAACCCGAAAAATGAAAAAAAAGAACTTGAGCCCAAAAAATATAAAAAATAAAATCCACAAAGATTAAATGAAACATAAAAATCAAAACTTAATAATCAAATTACAAATTTAAGAAAATAACAAGGAACCTTTAAGACTTATAACAACTCCCAAATTAACATTTAAGGTCTTAAGCAAACTAAAATCTTTTTTAAAAGCCTTTTAAACCAATAAAAAAAGAATACTTCAAGACGACAAACACATGTTGGGGTAAAGTGTACAATAAACGTTGTCCATGGGAAAATACAGAAACATATCATCTCGACTTGGCCCCTGGAAAGAATACAACTCCCAAAAGATTAATACCCCGATTTACATGATATGTTTTTGATCACACACACTTGATACCTAATTTTTCAAGGCAATGAAATCCATTTTTTTCGGAGCACCTTCCTTATTTACTTAGAAACACTAAACACTTTAGCCAACACAATAAAATCACAAAAACCTGTCCACAGGCTAACACCATCGTACAGGAGGTCCGGCCCAAAAAGGCCGCCCAGAGAGCCAACTTGCCAGGTCCAATCCGGTTAGTCCCATCTAAAAGGAAGGAGGTCAATCTTCCCCCCCCCCCCCAACGTCCCCACCCCATCCCTCATCTAGCTCGGCATCATCCTGGCCCAGGGTGGGAGTGGTTTAATCCATTCGTTCCCCCCCTGTAAAGGCTTTTCAGCCCTTGACTGATGTTGGTTAAATTCTTTCTTGTAAGGGGAGGAGACCAGGTCAAAAACTCTGACCAACCCCCGTGGGGTGTTACAGGATAAAAACCGGTCTTTCCCTTAAATGAAATTAAACGAAGGCCGGAACCACCCAAAACCCAACCGAGGTTTTTTCCCCAAGGGGCTTTCCACGCCCGTGTCACTACTCCTGGCCCCATCCGATGAAAGGGTCCCTTTTAAAGAGTAACCCTAGATCACCGACCCCTCAGCCAGCCAAAAGGTGGAATTTTTCCGGGTTTTCGCCGGATTATAATCCCGGGCCAAACCTGTCCCTGGCCCGCCTGACGTCCCACCCTCAACGGCAAAATCTTTTCTAGCTCTTCCCTTAACCTAGCAAAATCAAAAGATTGTGCTTGCTTCCATGAATTCCAGTTCACCCCTCGTAATTTGGCCTATTGTCAACATGGAATTAAGGTGCCAAAGTATGTCACCCCAGTTCAGCAAATAGAGAGGCTGATCAAACCACTAGGAAGGCGGGTGTTACTGCCCCCACTGTGTTTTGTGTTTGTTTTCCCATGCCCCAAACGAGACATATGGCAAAAGTTCCAATCCCCAATTCTAAGGGAGAAGCCTCCAGAAAGTGGTGTTTTGCCAAGGGTTGGGGTTTTGTTTTTTCCACCACTCGGTTTTGGTTGCATTCCAAATTCATCCCATTTAGCCCTTTTTGTGGGGAAAAGGGAAACAGTAAGTGAAAATGATTTGTAAACACTGGGCCTAACCTCACCAACCCCTCCTTAAATAAGAACCCTGTTTTTCAAAATTCTCCGCCCATTTTTTTGGTCCCCTGTTTTGCAATTAGGACGAAGGTGCACCAAAACACACAGTCCCACAGAACTGATTTAAAATAAAGGCATCAAAGCCCACAGTCTTCTTGCATCCTTGGGATGGGCCAAAGTAATCAACTGGCACATATCGAGTTTGAAGTTTCTTTTGGTACTATGAAAGCCAATACATAATTTTTGTTTTACCTTGCGAAGGTTCCCCAACTTCAGTTTTCCCCATGAGGGGTCTGGCAGATAACCCCCCTTTTTTTCCAGTGGGAATAACTGGCCCCCTGTTGGGTGTGCAGCAGCAAGAGGCCCCCCGCACCGATAAGGCCCATGCCCCCCTTTACGTTTTCCTGGCAAGATTTGGGGACATTTACCCCAAACCATAATTCCCTTTCCACTGTGGCCAAACCATGTCCCAGGGAGCCTTACAATTACGTCCTGTTTTAAAAACACCAGGTTGACCCTTGCCTTTTGTTGGCACCGTTTGCCAATGGAGCCAAAAAATGCCTGGGACCAGAGCCCCTCCTAAGTGGTCCCACTTTGGCACAACCAAACTGATTGAAGCACCTCAATCGTGGGGAGATGACGTGGGGGGGGACAATGAAAATTTACAAGAAACTCCATCTCGAAAGCCCACTCCTTCAGAGAAGGGGGAAAGGCGAACCAACGTGGGGGGGGGTAAAAAGTTCGTTTACCCTCCTAAAAAACCCAATTCATCTCCCTTCACCCAGGGGGATTCCTCCACACGTTTGGGTGAACGAAACGTCAGATCGTCCCCTGTGATTCAACGCGTGTGGCAAAAGATCTGTTTTGTGCGGGCGCCACTGGCCCCCGACTCAACTGGGTCCTGGGACCACGATTTGTTTTTTTGAGTTCCCCTTTTGGTTTTTTGTATTTCAGACATAATTTAATAAAAACCCTAGTTCGTGCAAAACCCACCCGAAGTCCCAAAAAAAAGCAGACTTGTTGGGCTTCCTACCTGGGAAACACAAAAAGTCCCAAGGCCTTTTGGTTTTTGTGTAAGATGTTAAGAAAGCGGCGCCCTTAACACAATAGGCAAGGTCCCGAAAGGCTTTCTTACCCCCTCTACTACTGCAAGTACCTCAACAATTCAATTTGCAGGGTACTGTTGTTGTTTTTTCCAAGCAATTCCACCCTTGAAAGTTTTTTTGCAAAGCTGAAAGTAAATGGCCAAACAGGCTTTGCAAGCGGATTTTCCTTCCATCTGTTCCCCCCACATTGTTGGGCAAATCAAGCCAAAGCGGTGGGGGGCAAGATCGCCCAACAAACCCGATTCATCGGTGGGTGAAAAATATCAAAAGGTCCCCTTGTACCCCCCAAAAATCTGGGGGCCTTTACTGAGAACCTTGGGGCAAAGAGAATAAGTGTCCTCCTTCAAGGTTCTTGGAAAAGCATTTTTCCTCTGCTGGCCCCCCACACAAACTTCCCCCGGGGAGGGGGGGGGGGGGGGGGTGCAAAAAAATCTTTTGGTGTGTCAGGCTTAGTAAAGTTGGGTGAATGCAATATTTGAATAAATCTTTTAACATGCTTCCTAAAAAAAGCCCCCCCCTTTTTGCACCCGAGAAAAAGTGGGCGCCACTTTTCCCTTTGGGTTTTTTTTCCCTAGGCCCCTTGAGGGGCATCTTCCCCTGTAAAAATTGCAACACCCTTTATCCTGGATCATGTTTTGGGGCGAAAAAATCCCCTTAAAAAGCCCAGGAATTTTTGAATGTGTGGGTTCCCCTGTTTGCAAAACCAACAATTTCTTCCTGTTTTGAGGAAGCCTAAATCCGGCCCCTTTAAAAAGAACAACAGAGGTCTCCCCCCCCCCATCCAAATGCCTACAAATGGGGTCCCCCCCATCAAAAAACATTTTTAATGCTTGTGGCACCACCACAATCATCGTAAGCATAAGGCCAAAAATGGTTGGTGGCCCCCCCTGCCCTAAAAAACAAGATTGAAACAGGGCACCACAAGTTTTGTTTTAACAAGCCCCCGTTTTTTGAAATGTTGAAAAAGGGGGCGGAGTTGCCAACCAAATGGCCAAAACTTCCTGAACACCTTTTGGAAAAAAGTTCCACGATGCCCATTCGTGATAAAATGCAGTCCCCCTTTTGGCCTATCCCAATCTTGGGATTGATAATTCTACTGTTTCCCCCCAGTAAGCACTGCGGGAAACTCCCCAGTGAACACATTTGGGTTCCAATGCATCCGGATCAATAAGGCTTTCATCATGCGTTTTGGCATTGGGCTAAACATTCCCCTGCCCTCCTGAATGCCCCTGTGTTGGAAAACATCTGGTAGTCCCCTATACCGTGAAACGGGTAGCCCATCTTTTTTTCCTTGAGGGGGGGGAACAAGAAAAAAACGATAGGGGAAAATGCCAAGGAAAAGAAAGGGTGGGGAAGTGCTCCAATAAACTCCCCGTGGGGGCAATTCCATATTGTTCCACATTCCTCTTCGAATTGAACCTTTTTTAGAGGTTTTTCCCCTGGGAGGAACGCCCATTGCCCCGTACACATAGTTGAAACCCCTTCACCCACTCTTTTTTGTTTTTTTTAATAGTATGTTTTGTTTGGATTACCAGGGTTTTTACAAGTTTTTCCCCGAGCTTTTTGGCCTTCGCAATCAGAATTTAAGGTGGTCCCAAAATACTTTCACTTAAGTTACCTAGCCCCCTCAGCTGGCTGGGTTGCTGGCCAAGAGTGACAAAAGAATCAACCCTCAACTTCAAAGGGTCAAAAACCAAGCTCAAAAAGCATTCACCGAGCTGGAAAACTCCATCTTCCCATGGCCAGTTATTCAAGCTGCAAACTTGACACTTTTCACCAGATGTTGGGGAGGGATCCACATCTGGGTAGAAAAATGATGTAAAATCCATCTGCACTCCCAAAAGTTCCCCACCAACAGCCATCAAGCTGTCCCCAAATCATCATCCCAATAAACCCGCCCCACCCGGTTTTTCAGGATCCAACCATTATCCACCCAAGAAAGGAGCCTTCGTTGCCCCCCCAAAGTTTCCTGCTTCCTCTACAGTAAATACTAGAAAAGAAGTTTTTCTTTGGCATGCTTAACCCTTTCTTATCCTCAGAAAACTTTTATGGATTGTTTGTGGGTGTCTATTTTTGGATACTGCAACTATTAAAAACAACAACCCCTTTGGCAACTCAACTTGGGAATTTTCAACGATCTAACAACCACTGGGACATTGGGAGGGGGCACTTTTGTTACAAGTTTCCCACCAACAACTAACATCACCTTCATTTGCACTTATCGACTACATATGTTGGCTTTCCCAGCCCCCTCAAGTGGAAGAAAGAACCCTGGTTACAATGGTTTTCAACTTATAGCTTAAAACCCCTAATGTCCCCCATTTTTCTTAATTTTACAGGGCGTGCAAGTCCCCCTCATTTTACTGCCCAGAACTTGTTCAATGCAATCCCCTCTCTAACCTCTTGTTAGAAAGACCTTTAGGTAACCAACCAATGGGACCCAACTTCCAATACCAAAGAAAAACCAATAAGTTTCCTTTTTGGCCGGCCTTGGCATACCCCTATGAAAACGCCTACATTTTGGACCAAAGGCACGCCCACAAACAAGGGCGGCACAAAAGCATGTAAACAGCCAACATGCCCTTTATTTTCTTTGGTGGAAGCCACGTTAGTAACCTTTCCTGGCCTTAATGGTGGTGCCCCCCTCAACCAAGAACAACTTGTAATGAACCTTTTGTCCCCTGACCTTGCAAGACCAATAAATCCCTTTACTCATGGGTCAGAAAAACACTCGAGCCGAAAGTTAAACGTCTGAGGAGGAATTCATGGCCCCAAGAGAACCTTTCCCCCTCCAGGAAAGGAAAAGGCCATTTCCAAGATAAAACATTTATACTTAAACACAAAACCTTTGCCCTGTCACTGTCACACACACTCAAAAAATTACCAAAACCATTCCCATCCAGAACTGGCAAATTAGTCCCCCCTTACCAGAAACTCCCTTTTCACTTGTTTTTGTAAAATGATTTCCCCCTGTTTTCACAAAAAATCCCTTAATTCCATCCTTTTTCCCCGTGCAGCCCCCATTCCCCCTGAAATAAATGTGGTCAACACCTCAGAGACCCCCCCGTGTGTCACGACAAAACACTTTCAATCTTTGAAAAAACCCATTCCATCCATCCAAAGTTAAACCATAGGCGAACCTACAGGTTGTTTTCCCTCAGGAATCCTTGTACTCCCTCGCAGTCCCAGGTGTTGAACAGCAAACCTCCTTTTGCTTCGCCCCCGTGGGACGGTTTGTTTCGGGGGGGGGGGGGGGGGGACTGCACGCCCCCCGGACCTGGGCGCAAGTAAAAAGGGACCACTGCCGTTGTCAAAAAGGTTGTTTTTTTTTTGCCTCACCACATGCAAAAACACTTCCTTGCACTCAAAGAACCACGACCCATTCCTGAGCTTAAATCAATGTTTTCGTGTGTGTTCTTTGTGGTAGCCGACGTACTTTTTCCCTAGGAGGGGGGTCCCCTACCTCCGGCCTGCTGGGCAAGAGCCCACCCTGTGGTTCCGGAAAAGCGGTCGTAGCAGGAAAGGGGGGTGGGAAGCCTACCTCCCAGGACCTTTCATTGTCACTTGAAGAACTCCCCAAACTCTCCCCTGCGTTAAAGTCCTTCCAACAAGGATTACAAATCCCTGCTGGCCTCTTTCCCTTCACCACAACTGGCCTTTCCCCTTGATCATCGAGGCAAAGTCCTTTCAAAAAGAACCCGTACCTGGATTGAGGGTCCATCTGGGGATCCAAACCAATAAGCCCAAGGGTAATCCCGTAATCCCCCCTTGGTTAGCCCAATTACCTCCCCCCCAGTGTTAAATAAAAATCCCCATAGGTGCTTGAACCAGTTTTGTAGCCCTTCTGAAACTATGAAAAAGCACGCGGGTAGAAAAATCAGAAATTTGAACGTAAACCAGTTTTTCCCTCTGAAAATTTCCCTGCCTAAGGCTTGTCCCACCTTTAAATTCCACAAAGGCCAGTATACCCAAATATTTTCAAAGAGGGGAGAAAAAATTTTTACTTATCGCCTTCCCTTGCCCGCCAACCTTTTTGTTATGAGCCCCCCTTTGCCAGCTTTTAATAAAAAAAGCTGAATCCTGGTCCCCCCCCCCCCCCTGAAGTCGAGTGTGTGGTTTTTTCTCGACCACCTCCGAGCACCAGCTCTCCAACCCTCTTGGTTTTTCCCGGCTTAATTAAGTTGGGGGTGTAAGGCAGAACCTAACCCCTTCCGCCCCTTAAAAAACTGAGGAAAAAATTGGAAATCCCTCTTTGCCACCCACACAACTCACTGGGGGTGCTCCCCCCCCCTGACAGAGAACGGGGTTTTCCCCTCGAAGGACGAGGATTAATTACGAGCTTTCCTAGCGTCACTATTTCTGTTTGGGCCGCAGAACCTCCCCTGGGGACCCCCTCCAGTTTGACGGCTGAGAAGATTTTTTTTTTTTTGAGAAAAGGACTCTTTCCCATCAAACTGAAAGTTTATCCGGAAGTCCCCTCTCGAATGGCACCCCTCGTTCATCCGAATCCCTTGGCAAAGGAGAGGCTTGCCCCTGGAAAAGGGGAGAGTTTCCCTTTCCTAATGAAAGGCGCAGAAGCCCCGCTTTCCAGCAAAAGGCCTCGTTCCCGAGGGCGGGGTACGGACTGTTTTGTTTTTTTCCGACTTCACCCGGGTTGTCCTTCGACCCATTGGGCCCTGTCGTGTCCCGAATCGGCTAATCTTAAAATTAATAGTCAGAGCAAACTCCCTAGGCACCTGAATAGCAAACACCTAGGACCAACCCTCCAACAAAGTACCCTAATAGAAAAGCACTGTACTAACCCGATAACCTCCACAAAAACCGTAAACGGAATTACTCCAAATTACCCTCCTAATAATAACCAATTCACACGTTCCCCCCCTCAAGAGCAAACAACTAGAAATTTCCATGCGAATGTAAAATCACAAACCTTTCCAGCAATGTTTTTAAAATATTAACTCAATAGTTCACCACGCACAGAAACAGAAACAAAAAAACCAAGACACAAAAACAAACATTTATAAGAGCCTTCTAAATTTTTCCCCCCCCCCTCACCTAAAACTGAATTTGCCCTTAATTAAAAAAACCCCACCCACACCATAAAAAAAAAAAACAAATCCACACCAATCATAGAAAAAACATTTGCCCTAAAAAAAAAAAAAAAAAAAAAAAAAAATACATAAACTTCCCCCTGAGCCTCGTAAAAACACTTCTAAAAAACCAGGGCCCCCAACATAGAAAAAAAACCCCCTAAAAAAAAAAACACGCGACTTTTTTAAACATTCGCTTAAAGATTCACTAAAACAACAAAAAAACACGTATAAAACACTTGCACCGAGCAAACAGCAGAAAAAACACCATCCCATAAAAAAAAAAAATCACTAAGCCAAATTAAAGTAAAAACCAAAAAAATACTAAAATTAAAAGATAAAACCAAAAAAAATAAAAAAAATAAAAAAAAAAAAAAAAAAACAAATAAAATAAAAAAAAATCCCCATGTTTTTGCAGCCCGACTACTTTGACTAGGGTTTTTAAAAAACTGCACAAAACGTATGAGCGTCTAAGACAAACCCAAGCAGTTACCCCGTCTGGGAGTCTTGTTTGGGGCAAACAAAACCCTTTTCCCCACCGCTTGCCCACCAAAATATTGTTACCCCCTTAGTGGATAATAAAACTCCTTAGATTTTTAGAGATTTTGGGTTTTTTTGGTACGTGTCACCCAACTTCAGGAAATGCCCAGGGGGGGGGTTTTTGCGTATTTTGAGGGTGACTCTCGGGGGATTTTGAAAGTGATCCCCCTGTCCAATAAAAAAAATAAAATAACATCACTGGCTGACTAAAAGGGAAAATAAAGACATCCATAAAACATTTATTACGCACAAATCTTTCGAACTAACCAATTCACAAAATAACACACCATACACTTACTTGAAAAAAACAAAGGCAACCCGCCCCCAGCACGAGAACCCAGTCACCAGCTAAAAAAAACCAAAGGTCTGTCACCCAAAGGTTTAAAACCTCTCTTCCTTCCCCCTGCCAACCTGGCTTGACCTTTTATACTGGGGCTTCCCGCCTTGGTGAGGTTTTAACCCCTAAAGGCAATTCATTTAAAAGATTAAATGCGTTGAGATTTGGGAAAAAAATTTTATAAAATAAAATAAAAAAAAAAAAATTTTTACAAAAAATTGGGGCGAAAAAAAAAAAAAAAGACAAAAGTAAAAAGTGAAAAAAAAAAATTCCGTGAGGAAAAAAGGAAAAAAAAAGAAAAAAGAGGAAACAAAACTAAGGGTTGAATTTGTCGAAGAAAACAAAAGGGGCCCCAGAAAAAAAGCAAAAGCCACGTCATCTTTTTGCAGGGCGAAGAGTCCGTAAGTTCCTATAACAATTCAAAACCGGGGGGCAGGCGGGGCCCGAAGCCTTCGGGGTGACCCACCTGAAAACCCGGGGAAATTCACTAAAAACAACATTAAATAATATATAATATATTATATATATAATATATATAATATATATATATTTTAATATATATATTTGTGGGATCTATTAAGAATTTTAAAAACCAACCTTTCACATAAAAAAAATTCTGAAAATTTCTATAAAGAAATCTCACAAGCATTCATCCCCAACTTGAATTGTTGTTTCTAGATATTTTTTTTTTCGTAGAGTATAAACATTTTAATTCCATTAAAATAAGATTGGGAAATATATATGAAAAAAAATTAATTATTCAACTAGTTGCATGGAATAATAAACAATTCTAATTTCACAACATCTATTTACCCTGGCAGATGTGTTGTGTGGGCGTGTGGGAAAGTATATTTCACTTTCCTCTTCCCTGCCCATTTCCCTCCCTCCCATTTTCCCCCCTTCCCTTCACCTGTAAAAGACCAGCGAAGGTCTGAGCTCCGGTTTGTTTCCCAGCGATGAATCAGTTCGGGGAAACCGTCCCCAGCTTCCAGTCCTTGTACCACGTGGCGTGGAAAGGGGCGCTCACGTGCCGCACTCTTGAAAATGTATTTGAACTGCTGTAAATGCATTGTTTTTCAACACCCTTTTGCTTCCCGCCAGACGTCCTGAAAAAAATAGGAAATGGAGGAATGAACAGAGAAATTAAATGTGCCGGTGCAGGACAACCCTGCTATAGGTGAAGATAGAGGTGAGGGCGTGTGCTATGCGTAACATAATTTTTAGTGTTTCAGCAGCTTTAGAAATTTACATCCCCTTTTGATCAGAAATAGTTTCATCTCTACTGAGTGATGGCCCCATGTGAAACATTGAATGTTTGATTAGTTTAAAACCAAAGATACAAGAAAACATAACCAAACACTAATTTAAAAAGAAACTTAAAGATACACTGAACAGCACTGTTGACCTGAATTTATGTCATCCTCTGTAGTAAGAGGACATACTGTATATGCTTCCGGGTAACATGACGGCTGAACAGAGCTACATTC